>NC_063060.1:4448532-4586032 GCF_018812025.1 Megalobrama amblycephala | reverse complement strand
ACAAAGCAACATTCTAGCAGCCATCCGGTACACCACAGCAACCCCATAGCAATACCCTAGCAACCACCTGGAACACCACAGCAACCACAAAGCAACATTCTAGCAGCCATCCGGAACACCACAGCAACCCCATAGCAATACCATAGCAACCACCTGGAACACCACAGCAACCACAAAGCAACATTCTAGCAGCCATCCGGAACACCACACCAACCACGTAGCAACACCCAAGCAATCATCCCGAAGACCACAGAAACCACACAGAAACACCCAAGAAACCACCCAGAACACCACAGCAACCACAAAGCTTTGTGATAAATTACCTTGGCAGTCAATGACAAAAAAACAAACAAAAACAAATTTACACTGCTGTGTGTAAGGTTGTCAAATGCACTGATACTACGGTACTAGTAGGTACAACAACAACAACAACAACAACAACAACAACAAAAAAAAGTTGGATTGGGTATCGTTTGAATTTTAGTAATTCCGATTCTGCTTCTTCTCGATTCCAATAAGGTAGAGCTGCATGATTAATCGTAAAAAGATCGCGATCTAGATTCAAACACCCACGCAATCTTATTTTATTACTGGCAACGATTCACCCGTGTCTATTAAACCTTTGACAAATCATATCAGAATATTCAAATCTGTTTTCGTGCTGCTGCGTTGATCCAGAGAGAGCAGTTTTGAACCACACAGTAGTTATTTCTGTGCTACAAATAATCAAATTATCACAGAAGTACTGAGTTAAAAGTTTAAAGTTAGAATATAAACACTGATGTCTACGATAGCGATAGACAATAGCGATAAAATAGAGCAATAACTTGGTGCTTCAAATAACAGTTGTATCAATTACATCTTATGCCACTAAGTGGCGACAAGTGACTGTTAAAAAATGTATGTAATTGAATCATTCATTCAAAATATTCATTCAAAAACACTGATTCATCCAGTAATGAAACAAGTATTTATTAATGAGTCATTCAATTCTGGGAGAATTGTGATCTCTATTTGAAATCAAAAAATCGTGATTCTCATTTTATCCAGAATCGTGCAGCTCTACAATAAGGCAAAAAAGTCAAACATTTAGATATCAGCAGCCTTAAGAACACTTACATGAGGAACTTTTGCCTATGGTTTTAACAAAAATACCACAGCAAAAACAACTAGCCTAACTAATATAAATTTCAAATATTATTAAAGACAAGTAAACATTCAGTAATAAAAAAGAACACATAAATTAACAAAAGCATTAAAGCACAAATGAAAAGGCCTAAACTGAACAAAGTTCAGGTACAGAAATTGAAATCAAATGTAAAAAAAAAAAAAAAAAAAAAAAAAAAAAAAAAAAAAACATTGCATAGTTTTCTTAATCCTTATTAAAGTTACAATAGTTGTTCATTCAAGATCAGAGAGTGATTTTTTTTCTTTTCTTCTTTGATTAACAAATGACAGACTGCAACGGGTTTATTAGGCTGCTGTCACTTTAAGTCTGAATGCACGGATCCAATATACTGTTACACATGCATTTCTTCCCTCAATTGTTCACGTTCACTTAAGACAAATCCGATGTTTATGTAGAAATGTTGACATAATTTTGTGTGTATGTGTCCGTTCAAGTGCAAGAAGATGCAAAAGAGAACTCAATTCAGTATCCGCGCACTATATGAGAGACGGCCTTCTGTGCGAAAACAGGGCGCTAGTGTCGAATTGCGTTCTCTTTCGCGTCTTCTTTCGCTTGAGTTGTTAAAATCACATTAAAATGCGAACACAGGAATTGTTAAACGAAATCGAAATGCACGTGTCTTATCGAATCCCTGATTCGTGGAAATTTGGAACTGGTTCTCGAAAACGCTTTCATTAACTTTTTTCTTTTGCTATTGGAGCAAATGGAAACACAAAAATTACATGCTGTCATCGGCCATTCATCGCTATATAAGTTTACCCAACTATGATGACTTCCGGTTCTGAGAACCCCAGAAATGTGAAAAGGGTCAACTGGAAGCTTAAGTTTTTAAACTTTATAAGAAAGAAAAAATGCTTTTCTAAATGTTCCTACGACCAAAACAATGACATCAACACAGGAGCTCAAAAGATCAGTGTGTTATCTCAGCACAAGACGGCTGCTCAGAGAAGTGGAGTTTGGTTTTGTCCATTATCTCCAGTGAGCACAGAGTTCAAGAGTTCAGATGGAGAGAGGAAGACGACGGTCATCAGAATCTGACGAATAGCTTCTTATGGTCACCAAACAAAGCTGAAGCAGTAATCCTTAACCATAATCCACTGGGCCTGACTTATTAACACAAACAAGCCGAAAAGGACCATCAATTGGATTAAGAGAAAGAGTGTCACACATGTTTCATTTAGAATTAAGTGTTTTCTACTTTTTTAAAAGAAGAATCTTTCTCAGTCCTGACTGTGAGAACAAGTTCCACTGTTTGCAGCAAAATATCCTTCCCTTTCAAAAAATTTCCTAGCTCTGTGAAGGATTTGTCCCGAAACAATTATCAAATCTATCGACCAAAAGTCGATAAGTAACTTCAGAGGTTTGATAAGTCAAACTGATCCCAAAGATCCCAAATACCAAAGAACACAGTAAATCTTTGAGGCTAAGATTAAACGGAGCAGTCAGCTGTAACTCCTAATCCATGATTTGGGATCCCGCAAGTTAATCTCCACCTAATTCCCACTTCTGCTGAAATTTCTGAGGTTTAAGACCAAAGTTTGGTCAGTGTACTTAAGAATTCATCAGCAGCAATAAGACATGTCAACATAAAGTCTTTAAAGTGGTCAGTTTTCGCTGTTGATGTATTAATCTGTTATTTTAAGACACTAGAGCCTTGTAATCAACAACAACAAAATAATCCCTAAAGAAATGGTGTCATATCTTGAAAACTGTGACGTCACGTAGGGCTGGGCGATATATCGCATGTGATTGTCACGCGCATTTCGTCAGTAAAGCCGGTTCCCTGATTGCCGCTAAATCGCCATCACCTGCTTTCAAATGGAGCGGCATTTAATAGACAGAACCGTAGATCACCTACAAGCGACGCAATATCGCGTTCATTATCGCAGATGAATCGCCTTCGATAATGAACGCGATATTGCGTCGCTTGTCAGTGATCTACGGCTCTGTCTATTAAATGCCGCTCCATTTGAAAGCAGGTGATGCCGATTTAGCGGTAATCAGGGAACCGGCTTTACTGACGAAATGCGTGTGACAATCGCATGCGATATATCGCCCAGCTCTAACGTCACGCACATGTGTAATACGTGTTCAGTCTATAGGTGCGTAGTGTTTCTTTACAAAGTGACATCGCCAACTACGGGCCAGCCATGAATAATACAGCGTTTTAGTTATGTGTGAACAAGGATCATTTTGACAAATGCTGTTGTCTGTACGCAAAAAAAGCAAAGGAAAAACTTTTCCATATTTAGTAAATCATGGTCATGTAAACATTCCCTAGGGCTGCACAATTAATCGAATTTCTAATCGCGGTTACGATTACGGATGCCACCATTTTGTGATCGTTCGAATCACGACTACTTCAGAGTGTAAAAGGTCTAAGCGAGCACAAAAGGAACTACCAGTGATGTAAGTGTGTACACACTGATCTGGTCAAACATGCGAAACACCAGTACCCATCATTTTTAAAAAGCAGTGTCCACAGCCTATATATTTACTCCATGAACTAACTCTACAAACATGGAAAACAGTGATAGATGGACCTCTCAACCTGACGCTAAGAAGAAAATCCAGAGCGACTTTGAGCGGACCAAGCAAAACATGATTATATTTCTGCTCAGCTAGCATCACTGGGCGTCAACCACACGGCAAAAGCTAATACTTTTTCATATACTGTCTACTTTCTTTGTAATAACGTATTAGACAGGACTGTTAAACAGATCGTAAACTAATGAAGACAGAGAATGTGAGCACTGTGTGCTCAGGCTCTGGCTGAAAATTCCACCACGCCGTCAAAACAAAAGTCACAACAACAAGCGCAGTTTACATCACTTCAGAGTTCCTACTGGCGGTGCGAATGAAACCAGGAAAATGGCCATAGGGGAGCATTATCTCTCGGGGAACCACCCTGGTGGCTAGTCCCTATAACCAAGTTTCTAAAACAACATGGTGCGAAAGTCCCTTTTATTATTACATATGCATATGTTTAACCAAACAAATCGACAATTGACTTTTGAGGCTTAATGCTATAGAAAAGCAATAAAAAAAATTCAGGAAGTGTTTTCGGCTTATTTTTTATTTTCACATAAAAATATGGCATGCAGTTGCTTCAAACAATGGTATAAAGCTATTCAAAACATCATTCAATGTAACTGTGATAATCGCAATTAATAAATCGCAATTACAATTTCAAGGGAATAATCGACAATTATGATTTTTGTCATAGTCGTGCAGCCCTAACGTACCCTCAGATTCCTTTAGGGTTTCTGGACAAGGGCCTGAAGACGTTGTAGTTTTAATTGTCACTTCATGAAACTATAAGGCAGAGACCTACACTATATCAATACCAACTGAAAACACCATCACTAACATGCTTCAAAATAAAATATGAAATACCGGAATCAGGAATCGATTCAGGACACTGCTCGGGCTCAAATTTCAATCGGTTCAAGTGTCAGAACGTCTCGTTCACTTCCTCGCAGACATCTCAAGTTTGCTGAACACTGAAATGTTCTCCTAAATTCTACTCTCTGAATTAACAAAAAGGCCTCAATTACAGAAACCTCCAAATCCATCCATTTGTGTGGTTTTCATTTAGCGTCCTCGTGTTTGTGTGTTCACATATGCCTGTATGCACGGGGGAAAAGGCAATTAGGCTTGAGTGCAAACAAAATAATGACTGGGGACTCATTAACACAAGCTGCCCACTGTGTGCACAGGAACAATTCATGGAAACGACACAATTAAGCCTCTACAGGGAGGGAACCAGGCAACTGGTGTGCAAACAAGCATCTCCGACCCTACCTGAACCAGAATACATTCAGAAATCATTTTGAGCTTTCATTTTGACATGCTACCTGGAAACCTGACGTCTGAATCATGAGATAAAAACCAAACCGTGAATAAAAACCGCCAACGATCAAGAAAACAAAACATTAAGGAGCCACTGCAATCTTTTCATCTATTTAACATGGAAAAATACACAAAGACATGACTCTGGGGTGAACTTTCATCCAAATTAAGGTGAATAATCTTGTATGGATTGATATTTTCCACTGGAATTAACAACACGTAATTGATAAACATTAGTTAATGGATACTAATTTTTGCAGGAGGAAGGATACAGACTAGACAATGAGAAACTGAGCACATTTTTAAAACTCACACTGGCTCAATAGTCAAAAAAAAAAAAAAAAAAAAAAAAAAAAAATTGCATTAGGTGGACTTACTAGCTCTATATCATACTACAAACAAAAGAGCATTAAAATTGTACATCATTATTGTCTCTTGTGAATAAAAATCTAAATCTGAAAGTACTATGTTATTACCAAATGATAACAGAACTTTACCATAGTACTAAGTGGACATAACAAAAAAAAAACAAAACAAACAAAAAAACATGATATTGCCATTTTAGACGCCAAAAACCACTTGTGCAACATGGTATTACCATGGTATAATCAGGGCTCATGTCCACAAAACATTATAGTACCATGTACAAACAAATAAAATGGTAATTACACGGTACTTTCTCTGTTACATCAATATGAAAGCAATACAATGTCCATAACAGCTGCTGTGTGACAATCAGCATGAATGAAGGAGAATGAGACACTTACCGAGTGCCTGGCTTGTGGAAACATCATATCAGCCTGTTTTTGTGCTTTATTCTTTCTCTGTAGATGATATGAAAAGCCTTTGGATGGACGTCTTCTTTGTTCGGTCTCGTTTTGGTCTAAACTGATCAGTTTGAAGGTAGAAAGGTCTTTAGTCTGGTCTCCTGAACAGATTTCCTGGCTATGATCTCCAGTTTTCCTGGATTTTGTTGTTCAGCTTTGCAAAACCTACATCAACTTCAGATAGCTCTGCCTTTAGAATAACAAAAACAACAGGTTATCTTTACTACAGTGTGTGACATTGCGGTTTCACAAACGAAAAATGAATCTTCTGTTGGAATAGGCCAATTTCAGCGATTAATCCACTGCCAGGCTGATCATACTTGCCCAATTTCCAGCTACAAGCTACCTGGCTAAAGCTAATAGATGCGTTTATATTGGAGAAAATTAGCAGAATGCGTTTGAAAAGAAGGAAAAAACGTCTAAAACTGGTCGTCTGTACGCTAGTCTTGCGTGTATCTCTCTATGAGCGGTGAAAGAGCTGCCTGTGCTCGGAAAATCATGCCTCGTAGTTCCGCCGCTTCAGGACTCGTATGTACAGACTCATGTGATGCAAGACGCCAAATTACAGATTCTACTACGGGGAAGGCTTTACTCATGAATATTAATTACACCGTGCTCACGTTGCCTGGTAACCTTCCGGGAGCGTATGTTTACGTCATCTAATTAATATTCAGTGAGTGGTCTGGCTTGTTCCAGGGTATTCGATACTAAATTCAAATGTATTATTTAACCTTCCACAATTGCGAAAAGTTCAATAAAGTAGCTTTATTGTGTTTTATTGTGCACTCTTTTGGCAACACAAATTTACACGGTGACAAAAATACACAGTGACACCTACCTAATATCTCAAAATAAATTTGTGGTGTTTTACAGTAACAATTTAATTATTCATATTTTATTAATATTTATTTCAGGAATGTGATTCCTTATTTTTTTTTTTTAAATCTATTTGTATTCATTATTTGACTTCTGAAGCATTTTTTTCTATATCTAGAGCACATTTTATAACGAGACCCGTTTGGTACTGTTTACAAAAGTAGGGTTTGTTTTGAATATTGATATTGTTAAATAATAAAATAAAAAATAAAACAGTAGCGTTTGCTCTGCAGCCAATCAGACAGGTCTGCCGGGCGAACGCCATGTTGCGTCATTAATATTCATAAGACAAGCCTTTATCATAGTAGGATTTGTACCTTAGTGCGTTCGCATGCGGGATTTAAGGTGGCGCTCAGTAGGCCCATTTTAAGATGTCAAATGGATGAAATAACAGTAACACCGGAAGTGTGTCTGTCGGTGGAAGGTGTTGGAATTGTGCTGCTTTTGTTCCCGGTCAGTGCACAGCGACTCCAACCTGCAACACAGGCAACTGCACCCATGGGACCATTTCCACTGTAGTGAACATGTTATTTATTAATATCTCGAAGACCAGAAATATTCCTTGAGTATTAAAGACGGCATCTTGTGATTTATAATATAATATAATATAATATAATATAATAATGCAAAGAACAATATTATGATGAAATAAAAAAAAAAAAAAAAAAAAAAAAAAAAAAAAAAAAAGCATTTTGCCTGGGTCTCATCATTTATATTTTTGCCATTGGGTTTATTAGCTACAAAAACTGCTTAATGCATATTAAACAACTTTTAAAAACAAACCAATTGATCAAGCACATTATAAATAATGAATTACATCACTGATTAAAACAGTCGTAAATGCATGTAATTCCCCCTACAATGTGTGTTTTTAAGTTTTAGATACTTTAGCTGGTAGGGAATTTTCCTCTATGCAATCTCTGTGTGCCCCCTTCTGGACAAAAGACCCAACCATATTTGGCAAAATAAAGGAAATAATAGACTTCTGTGTTGAATTTATAATGCAGATAAAACAGAAAAATATTTACTTCCACTTCACACATTTTGAAAAGCAGCAATCTGAAGATTTTTAACATGTCACGATTTCAGGCACTGCAAAGAAAACAAGTTACAAGACAATCAGCAAGTATAGGAACAAATTTATTTAAATTTAAAACAGATACTTTATAATTTTTCTTTTTTTAGAAGGCGGTTATGAAAATCATTTCCATGTTTGAATGAGGTTCAGGCAACAGTGGTTGAAATGAAACAAATACAAATAAAAACAACAACAACAACAAAATATGGCGAGAATGTCGTAAAATAAATTTCCACTATGTTTCCTCGTCTTGAGGATTTCGATGTTTGTCTGAGCCCAAAACTCCCACCTGGACAAAGAGCACATGCTTTAATAATTACAATTCCTTTAAAAAAAAAAAAAAAAACAGAAAAAAAGAAAAAAAAAAAAAAACAGCAGTTTATCTTCTAACTTAAATACAAAGTAAATCCGTTTACTCTCTTATTTAGTGTTTTACTCATTTTAAAAGGGGACCATGTCTAATTTCACAGTCCGCATGTATTGGACAACAATTGGCACTTGTTATGAGTCAGTCTCAGAGAAGGGGATTGGCACGCACAATATTATACAACATTTACATTTGGTATAATTACAAAATAAAAGGGCAAAAAGAAGCAGAGAAAAAATGAGAGAGAAAACCCAAATAAAATGTACATGATCGTCCTGTTAACAGAAAGAGAAAATATTAAAGTGGTCCTGGACATAACAGCTTTCAGGTAATGTATTCCAATAAAAGAGCAGGGGACGAAATCGAATTTTTATGACTCTTTCACTGGGTCAGAACTTCAACCATGTGACCGTCCACCACACAGATGCATCTAACCGTACCAGTAAACATACTTGGAATATGGAAATAACTGCGATGGGGCAGCAAATCTGACTCGATGTCAACAAAAGAAGCATCCAACAAGATTCATATGTTCATTCCATCACAATGAATCACTGAATCAAATAATAACCATCATGGATTCATCTTTAGGTGCCTACACACTAGAGAAAGCTCTAAGAGGAATGCATAAGATTCATTTTTGAGTCTCTGAAATGGAGCGAATACTGAGAATTTGGTTCGAACAATAGCAACCTCTACAGCCAAATATCCTTTTCAGCAATAATAACATCTGGTTTAATGGCACAGATATTTGAAGGAAACTCTAGCACCCTCTTGAGTACTGAGTGTTGCTAGAGCAATGCGGTATCAACAAGACGACATGTTTGCAGTGCGTTGGTCAAACATCTACGTTTATGCATTTGTGTACAGTATTGGTGACCAGATGCCTTTGAGAACAGCCAAAGCCTTCAGAACAGATATGTCTATTCACCTGTCCACTTTGGAACCGAAATAAAAAGCAGCAGGCGGACAATTCTCTTGCCAACAGCGGGACGGATGCTATTTTTCATTTACCACTCGCTGGACAATTAGGAAGTTGGCCAAAGAAAGACCTGAGGAAGGTTTTGATTTACTGCTGTGTTCAGTGTACGAAACAAACAAAATACATGCAGGTCATTGGCAGGATCCAATAAACAAAAAGTTTTGCCTCCAAACCTCATCGACTGTGCCCTACTGACAAAAGAAGTGTGCTTGTCACATGACTACCAATCCTAAAATGCCCAAAAAACACCACACGGTTCACAGAGGTAGAGGTTCTTGAGGGAACGTCAAAAAAACGAGACTTCAGGAACTGGCACATTTATAGATATGTGTAGCTCGAACGGTCGCCCTGCGGCTCAAAGCGTTTCTAGGCATTTGCTTTGTGGCACAAAAAAACAAAAAAGTGCATCCGGAACAATCAAAGCTATGCCGAATAACATCCCCTTCTTACAATCGAAGGCTTTCGAACCGCAGATACAACAAAGCAACACATTCTCATAGTGAGCAGAGCCATAATTTCGACAGCCGCAGTAAACTGACGCTGCGTCTACACCAGATGCAAGCGGTGTGACAAAAGCAAATAGAACCCATTATAAAAAGTGATGCTGTCTACACTGGGGCTGTCCACACTAGTGCGTTTTCGTTTTAACACGGCGTTTTGAAATGAAAACGATCCTCGTCCGTACCGGGGTTTGTGAAAAGATCTCCGTAAACGCTACAAGACCGAAAATGCATGTCACATGACTAATCATGCACACTGGGCATGCGCATACAATTATTCTAATGGCCGCCATCTCCATGTTATTGTTTACACGGTTGTTGAGGCTGATCATATTGACATCTTACGGTAGCATAATGGTCATATGATAGGGGCTTGACGAATCAGGAAAGGATACACAATGATCCAGAAGACCCAATCAGGGAGCATGCCATGCCTAGTGTTGCCAATTCCGCAGTTTTCCCATGGAAACGGGCTACTTTAACACCGTTGCCGCGGGTTGTTTTTCATGTCCGCGTGTTGAAGCGACCTCAAATATCATGATATTTAGCCCTGTGGAATGCAAATGTTACCAGAGGAACCCCGCCAAAAACGTGGAATTTACCCCTGGAACATGATTTTTACCGGGGACACCCCTGAAATGCGACTGGGCTAGTTTTGAGAAGCAATTGGGTGGGTTTTGTTGTGAAAACCTGGCAACCCTGGCCACGCCTTTGTTCCTGGAGGGCCACAGCTCTGCACAGTTTAGCTCCAACCAGCTCCAACTCACACCTGTTTGAAAGTTTCTAGTAATCCTGAAGACTTTGATTAGCTGGATCAGGTGTGTTTGATTAGGGTTGGAGCAAAACTGTGCAGAGCTGTGGCCCTCCAGGAATTGAGTTGGAGACCACTGGTCTAAGTTTTTAAAATAAAATGGAGTCCAAAATTCTCCGTTTTTGAGGGTTAAAAACTCAGGAGTAGTGTAGATGCCAGGCGTAAACGTAGCAAAAGTTATGCCGTTTATAATGAAAACGCATTAGTTTAACAGGGTGCAGCTGGATGCAGCGTGGCGCGACATGATAAATTCATGCATTGGATTTGCAACGGTCGCTTTGTCTCCTCTAGTGTAGACAGCCTCAATCTGTCACGGCGCAAGATCCATTAGAACACTTCAGAGTAAGACGAGTGTCAATATGATGGTATTTTAGATGATTAAGTGCTCAATGGCCACGATTTGCTTCAGTGTCTTCAAATCTAACTCACTACAAACAGTTAAGAAAACACTGCAAGATTTACAAAATGGTGTGACGTTTCCAAACCCCACTTAAACACTGAATTACACGGGTTCCGTTTACAAATATCACATCAGGTTTTATATCCATCAAGAAAGCGTTTGGGAATGCTTCTCTAGTATGACCGTGGCAAGTGACGAACTCGGATGCATGGCAGCAAAAGTGATAAAATAATGAATAATGCATGAGTATTTGGTGGAATGGGTGCATTTCTGAATCTGCTTAAATCGATCACGTACAACTAAAGAGAAGTTTCTCTTGGTACCGAACCACACTTTGGGCTGTGACCAATTGCTTCTGGTTTTCATGTGGCATGTTTTTCGTAGCCCTTGATGAAAATGAATGAAACATCACCTGTATAAAATATCAACTGTAAAATAACACTTTTTTTTTCTATCTGTGCATCACATACACAATGAAGGAAACAAGCTGTGAATTTAGAAAGAAATTCAAAGAAAATCGTAATTGAAAGAAAGTCACTACTTGCAAGCGTCAACCAAATAGATCTTCAATCACAGATAAAAAGCTGTCTATTTTCATATGGTACATTTCCTATGTTTGTTTTTAAGCACTTCACCTAAACATCATTTGGAAATTAAACAATTAAAAAAAAAAAAAAAAAAAAATCTGGAGGAAAGTGAAAAGTGTGGTTAGGGAAATATATTTATAGTACAATATATTGTGTGCTTGGGAAAAAAAAAAAAGAAAATTAAAACAAAAAAGCTGATCATTTTATCCATAACGGAGGTTTATACAGCAGTACAGACACTAGTCTCCTATTTCTGTCTCATAACATGGGAGTGCTTCAAATAGGAAAGAGGAAACAATAGAATTCAAATTATCAACAACTTCAGATCTGGTCCATAAATTATATAAATAAAATGTTCTTTATTTAATTAATCTTTTCTTTTGCTTAAAAATCATATTTTTTATTTTTATCTCATATAACATTCACACTGTAGAGAAGGCCGTTTCGCCATCCCTCTCCGATGTTTCCAAACGCTCTAGGTTTTCTCAGACTATTGCTCATCATAACCGCGCGCGTTGTTTTTTAAAACCACATTCGTCCTCCACACGTTACCATCATGTACAGCTATGTGTATATCATTTGACGTATTCATAGTGACCAAAAAAAAAAGAAAAATCAAAAATTAAAACGAAGAATCACAGTATCAATAATATTGTAATTCATAAGAAAACCAACAGAACCGTACACAATTACGAAAAAGTGATTTTTTTTCTCTTTTTTTTTGCCAAAGATAGTGTACCACAGACGTTTTGTACATAAGCAATAATGTGTATACGTATTTACAAATATAAATATACACAATCATTTAACTTCAGCGCATGAATGCTTTCCTGTCCCCCCACCCTCGTCCTCCCATGTTCCCACCGGAATTTCGTTTCGAAATTCATGAAATTGTTGACCGAAAAATTTACGCTATGTCAATAAAAAAACTACATAAACAAATAATGGATTGTGTGCATCTGGGCCGCTGGATGACGACGATACCCGCGAGTCTACGGCCCGGATTCTGAATTGATAAAGTATCTGTTCGTGAGCGAAAAAAAAAAGAAGATAATCGCGCACTAATTTATTAGATCGCGAGGTTAAAACGAAACCGGGAAGGAAGATAAAAGATAACCATGGGGGAAGGAAGCAATGCAATCATTTTCAACTCTAAATGTGGAACAATACCTATCGTATGTGTATAATCCTGTTTCGCGCACATTTAAAAATCCTTAACGCTGTCTCTTACCCATCATTAATTCGACTGCTGTTATAATTTACTTTATATTCTGTAGCAGTAGAAGTAGCTATAGTTACCTATCATTAAAAAGTTTTTAAAATGATCATCTCAGCAATATACACAGATTTATTTCTTTTCATCTCTCCCTCGCGTGCTTTTTGCTTATATAGGCATTCTTACACTATTTTCGTTCATTATCATTTTTTTTTTTTCAGATTTTTTGTTGATTTTTTTTTTTTGCATTTGCGATGCTCTCACATGAAGTTTACATTCATCGATGCGAGTTGAAGACTAGCCTCGTCGAGAGAATCATCTCTGCGAGTGAAAGGTTCTCCACACCACCAGTGGAACCCGCTGGAATCCACTGGATTCTAGAATCCGCCGGAATCCTCGGAATTCTAGAAGGATCCAATGGATCCGTTTCGGAACTTCTGGCACCACAGCACTAGTCCATGTGTCCATGTACAAGTATGTAAATATGTTGTGATTTTTATTAATTTTTTTGTCGTTTTTGTCTTTTTGCAGGGCTGTGAACACCACATTTTTCCATTCATCCAGGCAGAATTCCCGAGAAGCTCTCGGAGCAGATGACGTGATTGGAGCGAGTGACAGTACAGGAAGAGGAAGGAACGTCACTTCCAGTTTTTCAGGCCAGCGCATCACAGATCATTCTCATTGTAGCTCCGCCAATCCAACATTTTCTTGAAATACGCAAACGTTGGGTGTGGCGAGTCGGAGTCTAACGCCCTTTGTCAAATCCAAGCCACGTTTTGGTGGTCAAATTTGATAAAAGGGAAAGAGGCCTTTGACGAGAGCTGCCGGTGCTGAGCGGACAGACTTTGGCAAACAAATAAAAAATAAACGATGAGCAGGACACGTCCGTTACGATTCCACTGGACAGAAAGAGAAGAACTCTGGAAGCTGGGAAAGAGAAATCAAAAGAACCGTGTGTTTCTGACTGTGTACATGATGCATGTGTGTGTGTGTGTGTGTGTATGTATGTGTGTGTGTGTGTGTTGTGTGTGTGGACGTAGGTGTGCGCACGCTCTGTGGGTGCCTGTTCTATGCTGATTCGTGTGAGCGGTGTTGGACTCGTCGCACGTCTCACACCAGGTTGTATTCCTTCAGGTTTAGCTGCAGGATGGTGTCTTTCACCGCCGCGAACACGAAGCGGATGTTCTCCGTGTCGGTGGCGCAGGTGAAATGCGAGTAGATGATCTTGTCGCTGTCAGGGTTCAGATCCACAAACATCTTCAGGATGAACTCCCGTGCAGCCTGGGCGTCCCTCTGGGGACCTACAAAACAACGTGTACATGGAGTTAAACACTTCAGGAGAACTGGAGGAGTTCTTCACCTTGATCCAAACCAACCATTTTAACATTTTTGATACCATTCAAACATTTGTGGTAAGAATAAAAAAAGAGAGATTAAATGCATTAAATTGATCAAAAATTACAGTGAAGGCATTTATAATGTTACAAAAGATTTCTATTTAATAAATGCTTTAATGATTTTATTGAATTTTTTTTATTGATTTCATAGATACATTTCTGGTTATTATCAATGTTGAAAACAATTGTGCTGCTTAATATTTTTGTGGAAACCGTGATCTTTTCTTCAGGTTTATTTGATGAATAGAAACTTCAAAAAAACAACATTTAAAGATTTTGTAACATTATAAATGTCTTTACTGCCACATTTGATGAATTTAATGCGTCCTTGCTGAATAAAAGTATTAATTTCTTAAAAAAAAGAAAAAAAAAAAAAAAAGATATTTACCCCAAACTTTTGAATGGAAGTGTATTGTTTATAAAATGTGCTGAAAATAACAATTTCCATGACCTTTTAAGATTTTATTAATTTACATGACTTTTTTAGGCCGGGAAATCACAAATTCCCTGATATTTCCAGGTTTTCCAGGACCGTAAAAACAACTACTGTGATTAGTGATTTTGTAATATGTATTTCATCCAAAATCTGGCTACATGAAAAACATGGTTCGACAGGAAGAATACAAACCATCAAACTCTGGGAAATAGTCGACCAGGTGGGAGTAAGAGATCTTCTCCTCCAGCAGGTCCTTCTTGTTGAGGAAGAGGATGACAGAGGAGTTTTGGAACCATGGATATGTGATTATCGTCCTGAACAGAGCCTTGCTCTCCTCCATACGATTCTGAACACAGACACAAAGAATGGATCATTATATATCTAAAAATGCACAATGAAAAAATTATGACAGACAAAACACTTAATTACTAAATTAAAAAACTAAATAAAAATAAAAAATTGAATAAAAACTAAATTTGCTCATCAAAAACCCCATTTGAGCTTGATTTTGGTAAAATGTTAATAATATAATGACAAGTGTCTGACCACATTTAAAGCCACAATATCAACTTTGACAACATAAATGACACTGATGATGAAACGTGACATGAACATGACAAAAATTTCTTTAAATGGGTGGTTGATTATGATTTCACTTTTTTAACTTTAGTTAGTGTGTAATGTTGCTGATTGAGCATAAACAACATCTGCAAAGTTACGACTTTCAAAGTTCAATGCAAAGGGAGATATTTTCTTTTACAGAAATTGCTTTTTAAGGACTACAACAAACGGCTGGTAGGGACTACAACAAGCTTCTTCCCAGGTTAGTGACATCACAAACCCCAAAATTTACATAAACCCCGCCCCCGAGAACACACAACAAAGGGGGTGAGGCCATGATGGGCTGCTTTAGAGAAGAGGAAGAGTTGTTGTAGTAGAGTGTTGCTGTCATGCCGTCATTTTACGCCGGACTGCTTCACAAACGAGGGTCAATTCAACGCTGGATTTGCACAAAAGATTAATATGACGTCACATGCTAGTCGATGAGTTGAATCAACTCCACAGCAACTACATAAATTAAACATAAAAGACACCAGGAACTTATATTACATCTTGTAAAAGGGGCATTATAGGTCACCTTTAAATTTTTTATTTTATTTTTTTTTTTCTCCATTTCCTGAAAAGTAGTTGTTTTGGACATACGAGGTTTCTGCCGCCAGTGATAATATATATATGCTGCTTACTGCACAGTATATACTCTAGTGTTTACTATTCATAAAAATTTGTTTTAATACATTTTAATTCGATTTTTAATAAATTTACTTTAAATTTAATAATTTTTTTCTCACTTTTTACTGATATTTTTATTTCTTATGCATCTTTAATTTTTGTTTTATTATTTTATGAATTACTATTGTGTATGAAATGTACTATATAAATAAACTGGTCTTTCCTTGCATAAAAACAGTGTGTGAAATAGTAGACAGTATGAAATAATAAATATTTGAAACTGTAGTTGGCTGCATTGTCAAATTGCTACCAGAAAAAATACTAAAAACCACACAGTTGCCATAAGAAAAGGTAAAGGTAAACATTTCTACAGTAAAATAAAGCACTGTGGTGGTTTGAGAGTTGCTCACCTCATTGTCCGATTCCACCAGAACCTGATCGTACTCGCTCAGAGCCACCAGGAACATGATGGACGTCACATTCTCAAAACAGTGGATCCACTTCCTGCGCTCTGACCTCTGACCCCCCACATCAACCATCCTGAAAGACAAAGAGAGCGAGCGTTTGCATTATTGATTGGTTACAGACATTATATGCATTAATAATTCATGATTATACTGTGCACAGTATGCAAATCTTCTGTATGCATGGAAGGACCTTTGTCAGCATGCTAAAATGCACAGTACACAACTAGAACACGGTGCATGAAGTATTTTATCCCATAATGCAATGCAATAATCGAACATTTTACCTTCCTTATCTCCTCCTTAACTTAATTTTTGGATTAAATGTTAATGTTTGGACTAAAAAAGCAAAATAAGTGTATTTATTACTGAGATGAGAGCTGGATGTACTGAATTTACAACATAGTGAGGCATTGTGACAACAGCATAGCAGAGTATTGTTAGTTTATCATTGCATAATGCACACCTTTTCAGTTTCATATACTCTAAAAAAAAAAAGTAGGCCGTATACAGTATATGCATGCATATACTGCATACATCGTATTAATAGTATGCAGTATGCATGGAAGCAACAAAATACCTTATACATACCATGCAATATATAATGTATACTACTAAAAAAAAAAATTGAACAAGAAAGTATTATGCAATAACAAATACATTCAAACAGTAGTATGCTACATTGTCACTTGACCCTTATAATGTTGCATGTTAAATCCAGTAAGTCCAAGAATCATCTTGCAAATAAAAATATTTTTATGTGAACATTTGTCAGTCCAATCGCCTAATGGGTCAATAAAGATAAATATCATGTATATGCATAATGCACAATCAATCAAAGTAATATTAGTACGCTAGCATGCTATTCTGAACATACCCATAGCCCTAGATTTCAGAAACATGGTAAATGTGTGCAGCCAGAATGGCGCTGTTTATCCAGGACTGATTTTGGGGTTTACGCAGCGCCCCTAGTGGAGTCAGAGCTCCAGTCCTGAGCCAGCAGTTCACAGAGGGGCCTTTGATAAATGAAGCCCTCTAGGATTGGCTGCCCAAAATAAAGCTCCTTCAGATAGAAGCGTCCTCATTTCCTTCAGCCAGGGGCTCGGTGACCTACTTCTGAACATACACACGCTCTTTAATGTAGGACGAGTCTCCACATTCACTCCGCACTTTGCGAACTTTGGCAGGAGGACAGACAGAGAGCAAGAGAGAGAGCGAGATGTAAAGAGATTGAGAGATGGCCGTGCAAACTCGTTTTTTCTCTTCCGGGAAGCTCGACACGAGGTGCATGTGGGTTTAAGACAGTTTTACAGAGATTAACAACCACAGAGCTGATGGTAATCATTTATGGAGTCAATATGGCAGAAAGGGCAGAAATAATCTCTTGTGTGTTTTGATGAATTTTCAAATCACGCACATAGGAACGATTCAAAAACATGCTGTGAATCTCATCAGCGTCTTTTCATAAGCATGACAGATTTTAAAGGGTTAGTTCACCCAAAAATGAAATTTCAGTCATTAATTACTCACCCTCATGTTGTTCCAAACCCGTAAGACCTTCTTTCATCTTCGGAACACAAATTAATATATTTTTGATGAAATCTGAGGGTTTTTTTTATCTCTCATAGAAAGCCAACAAAATGACCACATTCAAGGTATAGAGAAGTAGTAAAGACATCGTTATAAAGTAGTAGTAAAGAAGTAGTAAAGACTTAATGTTATGAAGCGACAAGAATACTTTTTGTGCGCAAAAACAAAACAAAAATAATCACTTTATTCAACAAATTCTTATCTACCCTGTCGGTCTCCTACGTGTAACAGGGTTAATAATGTTGCTGTAAAATGTTATGACTTTCACCAAAATTTCTGTGTTTTTGTTCATTTATTAATTGTTTGGAGACCCCTTGTGGCGACATTAGTGGGTCATTTGTCTTATTTGTGAAACCACGCCCCCACCCCCAGCAGAGAAGTTTATCCGATGCTGAGAGGTGATGCATGAGTGTAAATGCCCACTGTCGAAAAAGGATATATGTTTCTCCTTGTTGTGTTACAGTAAACATCGCATGAAACGCAGTTCTCTGTGTCCGCCTGTGATTCACGTGCAGTCGGATGAGAAGCGTTACATACGCAGCTGACGTAGTGCAGCACTTCCATGTTTACGCCCAAACGCCGACTCTGCGTGTGATGCTGACACAGGATCCGGCCAATACAGAGTCAGCGTTCTGAGGTAGAACACGGAAGCTCTGCAATGTGTCTTCAATGTAAATTGTGTAGGAGAATGACAGGGTAGAGAGGAAATAGTTGAATAAATTTGTTATTTTTGTTTTGTTTTTGCATGCAAAAAGTATTGGTAATTTCGTTTCTTTCTATGGGCGATCTTAATTTGTGTTCTGAAGCTGAACGAAGGTCTTGCAGGTTTGGAACGACATGAGGGTGAGTAATTAATGACAGAAATTTTATTTTTTGGGGTAAACTAACCCTTTAAATATGTCGCCGCACTGGATACGAAAACTTTCCATTAACTCAAACCAATTTTGTGCATAAAACGCTGTTGCAAAAACTATGAATCTGTAGGTCTGAAAATGCACATCATTTTTAAAAGTGTATTGTACTTTGATGGAGTTCTTGTTCAAATTTTAGTTCACAAAATCCTTTGCAAACTCTCATTTTTATTAAACTTTAGTTTTATTGAGCTAGTTTTGTTCTACATAGACCACACCCTTGGGTCATGAATATTAAGTACATTATATGATGTTGGCCCTCACTGATTTACATTCACATTTATTCATTTAGCAGATGCTTTTATCCAAAGTGTGCTACAATACAAAGTTTCAAACATCTAGAAATTAGATTTGCGGAAGTTGGTAAGTGCTAACCATGGTAGGATTACAATTTACCACTTGTGCATTTGTTTAACCACAGCGACCGGATGCCAGTGGCTTCTGCTTAAAGTCCTTTTAACTGGCAATACACACTGTGGCCATGAAAAATAAACCACTTGAAAATTTAATGGTCATCTTTCAAAAAGCAAGATGTTGCTACGCCCATGCATGCACTACCGTTCGAATGCTTTTTATTAAAGAAATTAATACTTTAATTTAGCAAGGATGCATTAAATCGATCAATTATTATGCAGTATTCATCAATTATTATGCAATATTATGCAGCACAACAGTTTTCCACATTGATAATGTTTCTTGAACAGCAAATCAAATTTCTGAAGGATCATGTGACACTGAAGACTGGAGTAATAATGCTGAAAATTCAGCTTTGCATCACAGGAATAAATTACATTTTATAATATATTCAAATAGAAAACAGATATTTTCAATTGAAATATTATTTCAGAATATTACTGAATTTTTGATCAACTAAACACATGCTTGGTGAGCATAAGAGACTTCCTTTAAAAACAAACTTTTTAATACTCATTTAAATTTGTGCTTTAGCCCATGACAGTGCTTCTCTCTCAAGTGAAAACTGGAAAATTGTAGAAATCACTAGAAAAATACAACCAAGACAACTTTGACTGATGTGGGGTGTGACTTGATCTTTGTAGGTCACACTAGAAAGTCATCTTCAGCTCAGGAAAATATTAATAACTCTCCAGCGTGGATGTATTCTCAATGCTAACCTACATTCAGTGTGACAAAAAAAAAAAAAAAATCATTTCCTAAATTTCAAATGAAAGCTGATGAATAATTGCCCTGTGTCCTCTACCTGAAAATGATGCTTTGAAGGTCAAACGGGTATTCAATAATCCCTGTGGTCGGGATTCGAACCCTCAGAACATCCTGCTGGGTGGGAAGGTAGGAGGACTCGGCGATACGATCCAGATCAGATAGATAGCTACAGAAAGAGAAGGAGAGAGAGATAAAAACATCATTAACCCCTTTATATCACAAGAGGGTGGTTTGGTAAAGGATTTTTCCAGACGTCCCCAGTCAGCAGATCTTAGAGGATGCTTATTATGTTGTCTTGTGAGACAACCTAAAGGACACAACGGCTAAATAGGGAAGATTTTTTGTGTCTGGCCAAACTAAGGTAGACTTCTCTTTTTTTCAGAATGCACATTGCATATGGTCTAATATTCCTGAAGAATAGTATGAGTGAAATCTCTTCATTGACTTGCAACATTTTCATAGTTCCTATAACTACTGCCGGAAGTACCTGCTTTTTGGCGTGTTTGCAATGCAGGAACTGGGAATGATTTTAGTTATAAGAACGCCCTTTTGGAAGACTAAATTATCCGTCTTGTTCACTCGGGTGTACGTCATTGCTTGAATGAGTGCCCACTACTGGCGGAACCCTATGGGTTTAAATGGAACGCCATGGATCACTTAGAATCTGCTATGGAGATATGGATCAGATGTATTTTATATATATATATATATATATATATAAATGAAAATAATACAATAAATTATAACTGTAAAAACAGTCTTAAGGTAACTACAATTATTATGCAGTTAAATGTCAAAATAACTCCAATATCATACACTAAATTTAAGTGATCTGCTGTGTAATAATTTGTATTACTGCATTATTCTTTTTTGTTTGACATAATACTTTTTTCAAAATATTATACTGTGATGTATGCAGTATGAATAGATTGCATAGCATGTAAAACAATATGCAACAATAAACAAACAGCAGGCTGCTACGATGTTGTCACATGACCTCATTATGTGGCATGTTTAATTCAGCAAATGCTGGCAAAATGATATCATCTTGTAAATAAATACTTTAAATTAGATGAGGTCATATGCATCCTGTTTTACCAATTAAACTGCAATGCACTTGTTTTAGAAATAATTATACTATTATAGATTAAATATACGGAACTGAAGAAATAAACTGTAGAAACTATCAAATCAATAATCAAAAATGCTTTTGTAGAACAAGTCTGTAATCTGTTGAAGTTAATGCTGTCACCCAGATATTTCTACTGTGACCTGTATTATCCCAACAAACCAGCAGGGGGTGTGATTCACATGATGCCAATGATTCTTGAACTGACTCCAGGCTTCATACATCTGTGTGTATTAATGTGGTAAAATACGCACTGCCTCCATATTTTATTGGGCCAGTAAAAGAAATAGGACAAGACTGACTGCCGCCAAACTGTTCAATTAGCTCATCAGAGAGACACGGACACAAAACCATTCAGAAAAAGGGCCATGAAACACTAAAACATGTTCTTTGAGAGATTAATTGATTTGTGTGTGTTGCACATGCTGGAAAATGTGTTACTTTTAAGCAGAAATTGATTTTTTCCCCCTTGGATATTGGCTAGAATTAAAGAAATAGTTTACCCAAAAATGGCAATTACTTATTCTCCTGTTGTTTCTTTCTTTCTTTCATGGAACAACTGAGGAGAATTTTTTCGAAATTGTATTGGTCATTTTTCCAAGCAATTACAATGAATAGGAACACAGGCTTTCAAGCTCTAAACAGGACACATATGCACCATAAAAGTAATCTATGTGACTCGCATGCTGTATCGTAAATCTTCTGAAGTCACGTGATCGCTTTAGTGCGAGTTAGTCACTGAAAATCATTCTCATTCATCAGAGTTCATGAGAAATAACGGTGTATGATACTTCAAACTGACTTTTTAAATCAGATCTTTCCAAAGAATCAGTTGATTCAGTTCACAAAATCAGTCTGAATGACCCGCTAATGAATCAGACTGATACTCAGTGATCAGTTCAAGATTATCAGTAATTAAAGATTTATATATTCCAGTCTGTTCCTCACATTAGAGTTTAGACAGAGTGTATGAGCTGAATGATGACAGAATTCCATACAAACAAATGTTTCTCAATTAAATATCATGCACCAATGGATCATTTACAGTATGACTAGGAACGTGTTAAGAAAGTAAATAGGGTGAATTCTGACTTCATGTTAACTTTAAATTACTGATACAATATGATATACATCTATTCAATTGTTAGGGGATTAGACAAGGTTTAAACAAACATGATTATGAATAATCATATTGTATTCAATACAGAGATGATGACAGATATACTCACTATTTCGTGGAGTCTGACAGCTGGTACTCTCGCCGCCTGTCATAGGCCTCTTGAATGCCTGGATCTGACCACAGCATCTTTATGGCATTAATGTAGGGCTGGTCAAATGAATTCACCTTCTCAATGTCCACCTCCTTTACCAGCATAGCGTTTGCCTGCAGTCCAGAGTAGATGAACAGTTAAGACAAAAGAAAATATTGATAATCTACAGCACTGCAATAGGGCAGCTGACATTGCTTGTGAAAAAGAAGTGCACTTAATTATACTGAATGTGCACTTGTAGTGTACTTCAAACCTTGAAAGTATATTTTTTAAAAACTGTAATTGCAGATAACACAATATTAATTAAATAAGTGCACACGTTCATGACAGTTTCTTAACACACTTTGTAATAATGTTGTCACCATTATGTTCATTATGTTTGTGTCTTTGGGACATTTAGTATGCTTTCATTAGTTTCCTGTTTCCTTTGTTCAGTTTTCCTGCTTGCCACTTTCATTTATTTACATCTCGTTTGTGTTGTTCTAAAAGTTGTTCCTGGTCCAGAACACAGTCAGACCCAGAACCCAAATCACCTCCATCGACCGCGGAGTACTCGTGTGAGCCCCTAGCAGACAGAGAGCTACCACCTGCCGCGACACGTCGGCCAGACCCCAAGAGAAAGAGGACAGAGCCGACCCTCACCCCGGAAGTGGTGCTCCAACATGAGTCTGACCAGGGGTGTGAGCCCACGACATCAGCGGATGAGGGAGAAGTAACTACGGACGATGAGGACTGGCTGATAAACTTCAACGAGGAAGTATCAACTCCCGCCCTATCCCACCCGGTACCTTCATCATCGCTTTTTTCAGACAGTACCAATGACATTATGGGCCATGAGCTCCTCTTCTCATTAACCTGCATGAACTGTACTATTCTTACCGTTTTTCTGTCATGTTGTTTGGCATCGTGAAGATCAGTCCGTCCTCCAGCTCCAGATGTCCACATCCCTGTGCTATCTCCGGGGATTATCTGTCATGATGTCATCACAGGTCGTGCATCCACCTGCAGCACCTGTGCTAGAGGATCCTGTGGCTCCGCCTCCCGCCTTCGACCTCTTTGCTCCATCTTGGCCTGTCGACCTGTCAGCTCCACCTTGGCTCCTCCCACCTTCGGCTCCACCGGGTTCCCTCATCCTACCTGCTCCCCCTTGGTCAGTCATCACACAACTTCCACCACGTATCTGTGGGCCATCCACTGCATTCAGTCGGTCGATCCCCAGCTCTGGGTTTGTGCCAGAGGACATTCTCCACCATTGCCACCACGGGATTGTCGTCATCCTCCCATCACCATCCCTTCACCACACTTCTGCCTCGAAAGGAGCCCGACAACTCAATATTGGTATCCAGGCGGAACTCTGGGGGTGGAGGTCTCAGCAAGATAACTCTCTTAAGCGAGAGGAGACATAACAACGCAAACCTTGAAGACAGTTAACCAGTGAGGCTCGAAAAGAGCCTACAACCCAGTCCCAACCTAACTACGCTCTATGCTAAAAGACCACCTCGCCAAGGAGGCTCAAAGAGAGCCATACCACTTGGACATGTCATCTTATGTCATCTGGAGCTCTGGGGAGTGGAGGTCTCAGCATGACAACTCTAAATCGAGAGGAAACCTAACAACGCTTCCCTACATGAAACGTGGTTCCCCCAAGGAGGCTCACAGTGAGCCATATGACCCTGTGTAGCCACCGTGACTGAGCTCTATGAACGGAGGTCTCAGCAAGATGATTCTCTAAAGTGAGAGGAGGCCTAACTACGTTCTACACCAAGGACTGCTTACCAAGGAGGTTGCAGTACGAAGATACTGCAATCCAGGCAGAGCCCCGGGGCAGAGGCCTCAGCGGGACGACTCTCTAATGCAAGAGGAGACCTAGCAACGCCCACCTTGAAGTTAACCAGGGAGGCTCAAAAAGAGCCGACAACCCAGTCCACTGCCTCCACGGAGCTCTCAGAGGCTTCAGCGTAACAACCCTCTATAGCAAGAGGAAGCCTAACAACGTTCTACGCTAAGGACTGCTTACCAAGGAGGCTCACAAAAGAGCCTGACAACTCGATACTTCTATCCAAGCGGAGGCCTCACAGAGAGCCATACCATTCGGTGACACTGTCTATAGCAGAATGATGCTGAAGTCAAAACGAGCTCATTAGGGAGCGAAGGACCTTACCCTAACCAGGAAGGTTCTACTCCATGCTCAACCTAACTGACCAATGGGAGCTACCAGCTAAGGCCAGCTACAACCATTGAAAAACCTGTAATAAGATTTGATCTCTAGGCTCCTGTTGTAGAGGTGATGTAAAACAGGAGAGGTTCACCCAAGGCGAACAGGCCACTTCCTGCTGGAGCTCAGAGACCAGAAGAGCTCAGAGCCTTCCTTTGTCAGCAGAGCACAAGAAAGTATAAGGGGGCTAGGTAAAAATGCTAGCTGCGCCATTATAAATGCTCAACTGAGACTCCAGCAACAAACCGAGCTCTCTCAAAGGGAGTTAGGGATCCTACTATTAAGGGTTCCACTTATGCTCAACCATGAAAACACTGCCACCAAGGAGAGCCAGCTAAGTGCTAGCTGCGAGCACTCAGAAACAAATGTCTTCGTAGGATCTCAAAAGTCCAGACACTCCCAAAGGTGCCTTATGACAAAGAAAGGTTTGCAAACTGGGGCGAAAAACCACTCCCTGTCAGGTTCTCAAGATCAAAAGAGCTCATCCCAGGTACTGGAGGACCCTGCAAAGAAGTAAAAGCTTCTTATCTGTCTCTGTCAGTCAGTCTCACGAATACATCACAAAGCACAAATTCAGTTCTCCAGAGAGCTGAACATGCGAGCTCCTTACCCATACACATAACACACAGGTTTGTGTGTCCCCAAGTGTCATCTCTGATATGCAGACACATACTTCCTGAAACGCTTGGCTGAGTGATCGTCTTTACACGTACATAAACAAACGGATCCTGAAGACAAGAAAGAGGATGACGTGTACTACAGGCGCCCTATTTGTACTCTGGTCACACCAGTAGTGGCGTCATGGGCTGTTGCCGGCCAATGTTATTGTCGTGTTTTTACATGTACTTCAGACGTCGAACATTCCGGAGGCTGTGCGAGTTCCCATTCGAAAGGGAACTGAAAAGGAGAGTCTATCAACATGGACCTGGGAATCTGAAGACATTGTGAATGAAGTAATGGTGTCTGATCTCTTGTCAGATGTTCTCCAACCTCATCAGGCATTATAGGAGAAGACTAGCCAAGCTAAAAGTATATAATAAAAGGGTGCCATCAATTGTGGCCAATGTGTATTAGACAAAAACATTTATTTCATAATGGTATTTTTTTTAGCCAAAATAGAAAAACGCTGTGAAAATTGTTACAAACTTCAAAATCAAAAGAAAGAAACAAGAAATTATAATCAAGAATATAATGCAAAAAAGGCTTCAACTTCTTAATGCAAAAAAGTGACCTAGATGTTTTCATTAGACTAACCCTCAAATGCAAACCGTCTGCTTATCACAACTGAAAAACTCAACTTAAACTATTCTTACCTTGTTCTGCTCATACTTGTAGCCGATTTTCAGGGTCTCAGTGGCACGGATCATGGACTGCATGGAGGTGAAGATGTTCTGGTACACCAGCTTGGTGAAGCCACGTTTGTCCTCGTCTGTGTATCCGGTGCCATGGATGATACGCATCTGTTTAATGAACGTACTCTTGCCGCTCTCACCTGTGCCTAGAGCAGAGAGAAGGGTCAGAGGTCAGGTTTACGTTGAAAGACTAGATCAAGAACACAGGTACGGCATCCTTCATTTATGATCATCTGTTCAGATGGTTTGGTCACAATGTGGCAGCAAATCAGGACACTTAGAATTTATTTAAATAACAATAACACAAATAGATCAATTGAGAGAAAAGAGTCAATGAGAGCAAATATGTATAAATATCAGGGTCCATTTTTTAGAAAAAAAAACACATTTTGTTTTGCCCTTTAATTTCTATACTTGTATATATATATATATATATATATATATATATATATATATATATAAATATTTATCTGCCTACCTGCATGTAATTTCACCATTAACCAACATTAGAATATATGAAAGTGTTAAATTATTGAAATATTAACTTAAAATCTCAGTATTTTACATCTAAGGGGATTGACTAACAAAAAAGTTTGGGAACCACTGGGTTTCATTAATGCAAAGTGTTTTAATCTAAAGAAATGTTGACTGTCTGTGAAGCTCAGTGTACAGTCTGAACTTCAAAAGGGTTGGTATGATGTGTCACATATGTGAAATCGCCCACACACATAGACCCTGATACTTAGACAGATATTAAAGTTAACATGAAATGACACTCATGTTTTAATTCTGCAACATTTCCAAATGAAACAGGGTATTCAATGAGAAAAAAAGGGGCATGCCTTCTTTTAAAGGAAGGAAGTCCTTTAAAATAGCATGCATTAATTAAACATGCATAATAAGACTTGGAACATGTATAGACCTTATTTACCAGAGAAACAAGCGCGCCGCCATCTTTATAAAATTGTCTTTGAACTTCCGTTTTGCGGTAGCTCGGTACATTTCTATGGCATCGCTGTCAAAGAATAACTAGTTGGTTAAGTGGATTTACTTGTTGTAGAGTTAATGAAAGTTATCATGAGCATTGTTATGTTTAAAGCAGATGTCTTAACAAATGTCAGTAGGTCGGGAAGATTTTAAAACGAGCAGTTCATTCATAAATGTAATATCGCTGTGGAAATACAAACCGGAAGTCAAAAGACAACGAGCGCAACGCTGAAAAGGGGCGGGGCTACATAAGGTCTATAAAGAGTCAATTTTTATTATAAATTGACTACCTATGTTCACGCTTAAAAATAAAAGGTTATTTATTGGCATCTATGGTTCCATTAAGAACCTTTAACATCCATGGAACCTTTCAATTCAGCATCAGCAAAAGGTTCTTTATCATGGAAAAAAAAAAAGATACACACAATTTTTTTTCACAACGTTTACACACAATTAAAAGCTCTTTCTCCTTCCCTCTCTCATTACATAACACTCCTGTTTTGCTTCTCGCTTCAGCTGAATGAGGGTTTCAAAAGAAGGCCGCTTTTTCAGAATGAGAAAAGTCCTTCATCCCCTCTGTGACTGCAGGAAGTGAACCGATCAACGAAGGGGCACGAGCATATCTGCACAAATAAAGCCAAATCCTACTCAGTTTTTGGAAAAATGTTGAGGCTCTGAGGAATGTAAATGTGGTGCTGCAGTTAAAGCTGCTGTGGGCGATCGATTCTAACTCTACTTGCAGCACAAAATCTACCAGATTTTTCCTGACACTTTTGTTGACAACTTCAACAAACAGTCAACCCCAAAATTAGGTGTGCAATGGATCGTAGTTGATCCGTGATCCGTATGGACCAGGCCCCACGGTTCGGCACACATGTAATTTGCGGATTAATTGCAAAGATTAACCATCAAAGAGTGAAAGTTTATAATTTGCATGTGTTTTGTCTTGCCAATTTACACATTCAAGTACAAGAAGAGGCAAAAGAGAACTTAATTTGGTACGCACACACAGTTATCTCTGTACACAGGCGCACATGCGCACACAGAGAGGCATGTTTCAGATAGCATGCAAACACCGAATTGATTCCTATTTCACAACTCCTTGTGCTTAAATGGACTTGTACACACAAATTTGTCAAAATAACAGTCTCAGCAAGTATTCTCGTAAACACAGTCGATTATGTCTTAATTGAATGTAAACAGTTGAGAAAGAAATCGGATGTGTATCATTATATTAGATCGGTGCATTTAGTCTTAAAGTGACAGCAGCCTATAAATGCTTTCTAAGTCATTAATGTTAATCAAACAACAAAATACAGCTTTAACAAAGATTATATTTAATTTATACAGTGAACACTGTAGTGTTTTTTTTTTTTTTTACATTTAATGATTAATTTTCTGTATTTGAATACTACTGTCAGACTATACTTTATTTGTAACTTGTATTTGTTCTTTATTACTGACTGTTTACTTGTCTTTAATACAATTTGAAAATTAAAACTTTATTAGTTAGGCTAGTGGTTTTTGCTGTGCTGTCAAAGTACTTAAAGTTGTAAGCAATGTTCCCTCTAAGCTGCGCGCGTGCGCGGCTGCGCACTTCTGATGCCGCGGCCGCGCAGAAAGAATAATTGCCGCGCAGAGGACAGAAATCGGGGGAAATCCATTCGATTGTAGTTTTAATGAGAAATAAGTGCAGTGCTCTGGTCAACCGCTATAGAGTTATTGTCGCTATAGAGTTAGAACCGGTTTAGAGGTTTCATAGAAAGAGAACGATGTGAGCGCATGAGAGCGGGCGCTGTCCTGAGCCAAATTAGTCACGGTAAGAATACTGTCATGTCTGAGGACTAAATACCTCAATACGAGAGGCAACGCGAAACTAAGAAAAGAAATGTGAAATAAAACGTCATGTTTTAATGAAAAGTGGTGGAAATAACGGATGATTGGCACAGAATGTTCAAAAAACAATGAGACATTTACAATTAGGCCTACACTCCCACCACAGGTGTAGCGTGCAAACTCAAACTACATAAGTGATATACATCAGTTTAAATAGATTATTGTGTGTGGTGGTGTGGGTTTCAGGGATGTTTAGATAACTATGAAAGAGTTTACATGTACACTTTTCTTAAAAATATTTAGCTATCAGATCTGTTTAAATGCTTCAGTTTTCGTATTATAATATATTAAAACAAATTGAAGCATTTAAGCTGAAATAATACTGTATATCAGTTTAAATCCTTCAAGATTATAATATATTTTATTATATTATATGACAATGTAAGCCTAATAAAAAAATTGATCTAACAAGGGGATTGTTTAGGGCTCCTTGCCACTAAAAATCTTGAAACCTCCTGGTATAGAAAATCTGGGAAATTCATAAGCAATAAACATGTAATTTTGATGGTTTAACACTGTCTGTTGCTAATAATTTACAAAACCATACCATAATGTGTACAAAAACACATTATGGTTGTCCCAATCCATCAGTGTAACTGCTCATATTATATTATTATAAAGAATTTAACTGTCCTGCAGGAGATTTTTAAATAATTTTTTTTTAATAGAATTTCTTGGTAAAGACTGGTACAGTTAACAAAGCAATGTGAAAAATCTCAAGTAACCTAAAATGTGCTTAATTTAGTGACTGAACTGCTTGTTTTCAAAAATATGATTTAATATATCACTAAGTTATATCAAGGGTCAAATAAAATAGAAATAGCACATTAAAGTTAAAAGTTACAGTTGCATGATAAAACCATTTTTTTTTTTTTGTCGTGTGTGTGTGTTTACGTTCATTGTACAGGTCTGATATAAAGAATGTTTTTGCTCAGGTGGCCAAAATGTGCGCTCAACATAGAAAAGTTTTGCTCAGCGAGAAAAAAAATTAGAGGGAACATTGGTTGTAAGTAATAAATGTAAAGCAATGTTATATTTGCTACCCACCCCAATTTATTTATATATTTATTTTTACTGATCTGAAAAATGATCCGATCTGTGACTCAAAAACTGTAATATGATCCGAACCGTGAGTTTTGTGATCCATTGCACCACTACCCAATATACATTAAAATTAATTAATAGCATTAAAATTATTTAAATAAATGATATAATATAATAATGATATATTATAATTTATTTAAATAATATAAATGATTTAATTATATTATAATAAAGATATTTTGATTTTAATTAAATGGTGTCATTGACACACAGACTATTTGTCTAATATTTGTCAACTGTTTAAAGTCTTAAAATCTTAAAATTTTAAAAATCATAGACTTACCCATGTGTCAAAATGTAAATGCAGCCAAATAACAATTCTACAAATGCATATTTAAAAAACTCAAATAGGTAGTTACAATACAAAAAGGTTATTTAATAAAAGCAAACTTTATTGTGCAGTTAATCTGCACTTCACAAACATACAGGTCGAATTTAATCAACTCTCTGCAGATATTACAAGTACCAAATAAAAAACTATAGAAATAAGGCTTATTGATCTTTTAGAAGAAGCACAAAGAATGTTATTTTTCTCTTTTCTCTCTGTGGATTCATGCTAATGGAGATCACCATTAAACACACTGATTGTGTAGCAGGTCCAAAATGGAAACACATTAAGACGTGATGCATTAGACAACTGAAGTAGCAACACCCGAGGTTAAACCAAAAGAGAAAACATAGAAGTCTACACTGCTTTTCTAAAGCAAAAAGAAGAGCTGGTTTTTAATGGGTCAGTGCTGATTATGTTATGACAGGGCTGGATCCCTGGAGAGTCAATGTGCTTCACATCAAACAGGTCAAACAGCATTTGCTTCCCATGCTAAACAGATGCAAATCTAACTGCATCAAATTACAGTATCCGTGCATCATTTAAAACTCATGTGCAATCTGCAAAACATGCATCAGGTCTAATTGTTTTATCCTTCAGCAGAGCAACATGCCACAATGCTTCTAATTGCATCTTTGCACAAAAGCAGAAAAGATGGTTTTGTTGCTCACAGAACCAGGAAATATCCTGAACGCTGAAACCATGTGAAATGGGGATTTTCCCAATCACAAAAAAACAACAACATATTTTCCAAATATAGGGATGCATTAATGCCAAGAGACTCCTGGCTTATAGGATGTTCATCAAAACAAAACGCAAGCCTATATGGGCAAGAGATAGATGAGATTAGGCTCTAATGACCCATGATTCATTTCAGGTAGCAGGAAATGTCCTACAAATGTCTGACGTTTAATAGATCTCTTGTATCAAATGAGTATGTGACTCATTCTCATCTCTGAATGTGCCAGTTCTGTCCAAAAAAACGTAAAGGACAGAAAAAGGAAAATTCAAACTTAATTCTCTGCGACAACGATGAGATTAAGACTTTCACTGAAGTCTCCTGCTTCTGAGATGTTTCTCCAGAGTAATCTCACATGCGTCTGAGTTTCAGAAGAGATCTAAACAATGTCTCAAACTGTGCTCAGATTTGCTAAGTCTGCAATCAAGTCCGAGATCTCAATAGGAACTCAAACATATCTAATCAAAGCTGCTTTCCATATTGATTTCTCATTAAGTTACATTTACTAACGGAGCTCTCCAAGAGCTATGAAAGAGCACCATTTGAGCAATACAGTGGGTAAAGACTGAAGGCCGTTCCAAACTCTGTACACACCTTTTAACCCAAACAGACTCATGTTCACAATGCTTTTAATGAGGTGGAAAATCTTTTAAAAAGACGCACATCCGGCATTGTTACACAAACTCTTCTATACCTCTATGAACTATTACTACACAAAGTGAATGAAAGTTTGATGACAAATATTTGCAGTGCTTTAAAGGAAAAAGAATCTGCATTCAAGGTTCAAAGTGCCAGTCATTTGGTTGCTATAGTAACAATGCCTTCCCTTTGTTTGTTTTAGTGCATTCAGTTTCCGTCAGAGAAATACTACACGCATCAGCATCTCTCAGTGCTGGATCTCTCATGAATGAGCTCTTACAGTCAGTATAATGCAGTATAATGCGAACTTTGGCACTTCACATTTCACTTTTTTTTTGTCAATCAGTTGACCACCTGCTTGAAAAAAATGTCTGTCAGTATTCAGAAAAAAAAGCCAGAAAAAACAAGGTTGTGAGGAATAGACACAGACGATGATACAACGATAGACAGAACAATAAATAGATACGGTAGGCAGAACAATACAATTATAGACAGAATGAAAGGCAGGGCGATACAATGACAAGCAGCACGATACAATGATAGACAGAACGATAGGAAGAATTATACAATGATAGGCAGAATGATACAACAGTAGACAGAACGATTTGTCTGGCTATCACCAGACCAAGCTCAATTTAAAATTGAACATTGGTCTGGAGAGTCTGTATGTATTTTCTACTGCACAAGAGGCGTGATCAACGAGCATTATTCACGCAATTGGATAGTCCTTCAACCAATCAGATCAACGATCCGGGTGACGTACTTTTGCAGAGCGATGCGAAAACTCCAGACAGGCTTAGTTTGTATTGGTTTGTAGCATTGATCAGCGGTTTGCAGAAGCAGCAATGGCATCGAGCGATTTTTGCAGGTTGTGCAAAAAAACATGAAAGTGAGTGATATTTACACCCAGTCGAGCGCTTTGTTTGCTAAACTAAAGAAGTCATTTAGCATCGTTGAGAGGTTAAAAGGAATTGGATTGACGGTCGTGCGAGAGACGTCATCGTGTTATACCCGCCCAGAGCCATAGAAAGAGCTCTGTACCCGCCAATAGCGAGCAAGGTGGATAAGCCAGTCTGTGATTGGTCCCCGCAAAAGTGTAACAGATGCAGCAGAAATGAATGTATGGGTTTCCAGACTGAGATTTGATTTCGCCCGGCAGATCAGGCTGGGTTTACCCAGTCAACAGAACGATAGGCAGGATGATACAACGATAGACAGAACGATACAACAATAGACAGAATGGTAGGCAGAACGATACAACGATAGACAACGATACGCAGACCAATACCAAAACAGAACAATACAACGATAGGCAGAACGATACAATGATAGACAGAACGATAGGCAGGATGATACAACGATAGACAGAAAAATACAACGATAGACAATGATAGGCAGAATGATACAACGATAGACTACGATAGGCAGAACAATACAAAGACAGAACAATACAACGATAGGCAGAACGATATAAAGATAGACAGAATGATACGGCAGACAGAACGATAAATTGATACGATAGGCAGAACGATAAAATGATACGATAGGCACAATGATAAATTGATACGATAGGCACAACGATAGACAGAATGATACGACAGACAGAACGACAGTCATACTGATATTACGATATACAATATAACGACAGGCAGAATGATACAATGATAGACACAACGATAGGCAAAGCAATACAACGATAGGCAGAACGACAGACAACGATAGGCAAAACAATACAACAATAGAACGATACAACGATATACAGAATGATAGGCAGATCAATACAATGATAGACAGACAGACACGGTTAGGACTAGTCGCTGACTTAAAGCGTGACGACTTCAGACATGACCTTAGGCCAGTACAACACACTGAACGGCCTGTACTTCTGTCCCTCACAGCGCTGTTTTCATTCACATCAAATTAAATATGGTGCTTCCTCCGACTGAGCTCTAAACACATTCATTCATTCATGAAGCGCATGGATCCTCCTCCAATCCCTTCCCAGACGAGCTGAGGAAAAGAAATAGAATAATTTAAAATGTCTGATTTATTTCTCGTGACCCTGTCACAAGATTACAACACCCCCCAACATATACTCCACCCTTCCACCAGCCGGCTGCTGTTATCTCTGTCCTCTCTCTCTTTCATTCTGCTTTGTGTATGAGGACAGACAGCCTCTCCTCTTAAATCAGTCATTTAGCTCCTCTGAACACCCAGACCTCCTCCTCATCCAGTATTAGGCATATTCATAACTCAAATGCTCCTTTATTCTATTTTTTGAAACGATCTAGAAATAAGGGGGCAGCTATTATAGTCTCCAGCCGGTACGGTGCAGGCCTGCGGTCACACTTCGGCTTCAGTTCTCTTACAAAATCGAATACAGGACCATAGGACTGGACCACCGGCTCTGTCAGAGGAGAACTAGGGAGCAAAAGAATATGTTTTTTCTTTTTTTCATGGGGGGAAGGACAGTAGAGCTATTGCAGAGTAAAAAAACAATGGCAATGGAAGCACATATGTGACTTATCAGTTGGCCTACACAAAATATTGTGCATTTCTTTAAAGGAATAGTTCACCTAAAATATCAATTTTGTAAATTTTTCTCACCCGCAATGACAGTGAATGGTGAATTACACTTGGCAATAAACAGCCATTCAATTCCCTAAGTAATTTCTAAAACCTGGGGCCAGATTTATGAAAATCTTCTAAACAAAGAAGTTAAGAGGCATTCAAGTGAATAAAAGTGACAAAAAAGTCTTTTCTATTTCAAATTAATGTTGTTCTTTTTAACTTTCTATTCATCAAAGAATCATGAACAAAAATGTATCATGGTTTCCACAAAAATATGAAGCAGCACAACTGTTTTTAACACTGAAAATAATCAGAAATGTTTCTTAAGCAGCAAATCTGCTCAAGAATCACAAGAATAAATTACATTTTAACATATATTCAAACAGAAAACTAGAAAATTTTAAATTTCAATAATATTTCACTATATAATTTTTTTACTGTAATTTTGATCAAATAAATGCAGCCTTTGTGAGCATACAAAAAAAAATAAAATCAATAAAAAAAATATCTTACTGACACCAAACCATTTAAATGGTAGTGCATATGGAGTACAAATTTATATATCCAATATAAATATTATATTTGTGAGTTTATTCTTATGATTTTTAGTTTGTGGACAGTTAATTCAGTAACATAGTCAGTTATGTCGATCACGATTTCAGATTCAAAGTAAAAACTAACCGAATCTGGATCTGGGCTGAACAGCATCCCAAAACCACTTGCTAATTTTCAGGTTCAATAATTATTCCAAGAACAGTGGAAATAGGAGAGCAGTTTGGGATGTAGGATATAGCGGCACCTCGGGCTACAGCCCAGCACGAGTGGCCCGTATAACACCAGAGACGCTGGCAGCAGTTGAGAGCGCGAGCCAGAAAAGTCACTCCAATCTAGGCTACAACTGTCCCTCAAGTCCTGCAGGAGTCTCATTCAGAGACCGGCCTGAAACCATGTGGGGGGGAAAGAGGCCAACACGCGCATGGCGAGCACCACGTGGGCGGACAGAGCCGAGAAACTGTGTTGTTGCCATAGAAACAGGCCTAACCCCCTCCCCCCGCTACAAACCACAACGTCAATTCCTGAGCGTACGTATAAAACAAGAGCACTTGTATCTTATCACCTCACTGCAGTCAAGCGAGTAGATGATGCTGGGAAGAGGGGGAGAGACAGAAACAAAAAGATTTAGTCCAAAAACACTCCAAAATGCAGCACTGGGGTCAAGCAGCAAATACGGCTCTGTTTTAATAAAGCATTTCCTGCTTTCAGCAGAATCTGATCTGCACCTACTTCCACTGCGCTCCCTCCTCCATATGTTATACTGACCCTACGGTCAGCACAGGTCTGAATCACGGCAGACGCCTAGACTTTGAGGGGGAAGTGGCAGGGCTGCTCCTGGAAAGCATGCAAATCTAACCAGTAGGCCATTTGCAGCGCGCTGAAACCGCAGTGAACTGTTTGAGGTGAGCGAATCAGATAAACGACAACCACAGAATTTGCATGAGTGGTAGAGATAAACCTATTGAGGTTTACATGATTCAAAAAGGAAGTGCTTGGTTATTTTATTTGACTACGTAAACTCCACTAGCACTGAACTTTCTCCCAAAGGCCAATAAGTCTCACAAGTTCATGCATAAACATGCATTAAAACACAGAAGTGATACGGCTGCAATATTGAATGTCACATGAATAAAATTGTTCAGCCAATAAACCACTTAAAATGTCTTCTTAGCAAAAAATTCCCATAATCCAAAACTTCAGAAACATGGGATGCTGATTTGTCAACAAGATGTTATCTAGCACGCCATCTTCAAAACAAGAGACTTGTAATTGTCTTAAAGGGGACCTATTATGCAAAATTGACTTTTACATGGTGAGTGAAAATAAATGTGTGTTAGCAGTGTGTGTACACAACCACCCTATCACCCTACCCAGATTCTACTTTCTGTGACGTCACAAAATGCCTAGGCCCCACCCACGACTGTTGACAGACTTTGCCGTATCAACATAGAACCCGCCCTGAACAAGTTGTACACTGTCCACCATTTTCTCCAGGCCGGAGCAGCCGTAGCAACAAGAAAGCAACTGTTTAGTTGTTTGATATATGAGTGAACATAAAATTCTTTATGTACTCGACATCAGAGCCGCTGAAGATTCAGTGGATTAGTTTTATTTTTGAAGGGAATGCTCCCCCATATACATTTGTTTATGTCTGCATGAATCATTTTGCACCACACTGTTTTGTGAACGAGGGTCAATACAAAGGAACTATACAAAACAGGTTTTGCTAAAAAGTTGTTACTCAAGAATGGATCAGTACCAACTGTTCGTGATCCAGCTCATAGTCTCCGGAGCAATACTTGTTACGGCAGTAATGAAAGGGAGAGCACACGCTTTATTACAGTTCATCAGAGTTGTTTTACAGATATAAAGTTTACCAGTTTAGTAAGCACCCCCTAAAAAGGCATAAGGTCTGTATAGATTTGTATACTGTTAGTTGTAACGAACGTTTTTATGTAATTCGCTGTGTATGTTGATGATAATGCAAGAGAGTTTATGGATAAGACTTTATTGCGCACTTCTTGTACTGTGTTTTATTCAGCTCTTATAGTGAAAACAGATGTTTCATCTTTTGTGTGAAGTACAATAAACTTCATAAAACTCATCAGTAAAGTTTTGGCCATCATTCGAACAGGGTCCGCTACAATAGGCTTGTACTAATAGTGGATAAAAGCAAGATGACAACATAAGTTATAACTGTAATTAAACTAAACTAAACTATACCTGTTCTATCTCCATGCAGCATAAATTCTCTGGCTCTGTAGGCATCATTGTCTGACTCCGGTTTAAACTGAACACCACTACTGATTGAAGTTTCTGACATTTTCAGTGCGTGAGATTGTCCTGTTTTGTTGTTGTCGGTATGCTGAAGCATGAGCACTTGAAGCTCCGCCCTCTTCTTGAAAGGGGGCCGGGAACAGCAATTCATTTGCATTTAAAAGGACACACAAAAATGGCGCGTTTTTGCTCACCCCCCAAAAGTGGCAATTTTAACATATAAAAAATGATCTGTGGGGTATTTTGAGCTAAAACTTCACATACACACTCTGGGGACATCAGAGACTTATTTTACATCTTGTAAAAAGGGGCATAATAGGTCCCCTTTAAAAGCATCAGTAAGAATGTGGTAAACTTCAAACAAATCTAAAGCTTTTTAGGAAAATTGAGTTTATGCATTTATGGAGTTAGTTACATTATAACGGTATAATTTACAGCTTGTAGTATTAAAAAAATACAAAAAAACTACTGGCCAGACTGGACAGCAGAAATAAAACAGCTAAAGATAAAACACAAGGCATGACAAATGTATAGAAATTCCACAAATCCAGAAAATACATTTTAAAGGGTACTGAAATAAGGCTCAAAAGCAGTCAATTGAGAGAAATTTCACTGGGTATAACAACACTACCATTCAAAAGTTTGGGGTTAGTAAGATTTTGTTGAAAGAAACTTTCTGTTCATCAAAGCTATTTTAGTTCAATCTAATAGTACCATTATCTTACAACCGATAGCCAAAATTATAAACTACACGTTTAAGGTGTGGTATATCACTAAATAAAGTTAAATAAAGATAGTCTCTCAACTCAAAGAGACCATAACAGACTCCTATATTACTGTGAGTAGAAACAAGACAATTTAAAAGCTTTCAAAAAAACTAACTTGAATCAACACACTTCTGACCTCTGACACTTGATTAAGCACTGCAAACTGAAGAACATAGAGTAGACAAACTAATAAGCACAAACAATGATATCTAGAGCCACATAACCACTGTAAAACTCGGTCTAAACTCTATTCACTTCATCAAGGACAGCAAAACAAAAGACAAATATCTATAAGGTTAGTAATGCATGATTGCACAAAAGTTGCTCCCACAAAGTGTTTGGAACATATCGTTATATGGCTAAAACAAAACTTACACTCTCTATTTCAGCAAAAAGTGAAAGTCTAATTATTTAATAATTTGCACAGAAATAAGATATCCATCTGATGTGGATTTATTCCTAAATGTGATGCTGTTATAGTAATAAGAGCATCATTTCAGACACACCCTGCCTAACAACATAATGCATAGCCATATTTCTGCAATACAAGTCCTTTTATGATCCAATAAATCAATAGAACTTGCAATAGAACTTTCTAAAACATAAAGCTCTCAGGAGGCCAAAGTGTGTTGGTGAAACTTTGAGAAATTGGTGTAATCACCCTTTAACGTATACAAGCACAGTTGCACTTATGTCACAAAAATGTCTGGGCTGCTTTTTAAAAGGTTATTAATGGAACCAAAGACTCCATTTTACTGGCCTTAAAAAAGTTCTCATTTTGGAGCCGTCTGTCATCTCTCGAAAGTATGCGGTTCCTCACACTAGTTGCCTTATGATTCCTAGTTAAAGCTGCCGTCTGGATGGAATGTAATGTTAATGAATGGCTACTTGTAGACTGGTAGCGTCGCCTCCCGTTCCTTCTGTGCTCTTTATGAGTGACGGAGGGAAATGCTGAAAACCAGGGACGCTCCATGCCTCAATGCTACTACAGGAAAACAGGAAATGCTGCAGGGACAGAGCCAATACAATTAAAGAAGTCTTTCCCTTCTGTAAAGAAGGAGAAGAGTACCCGACAAATAAATAACACAGAACCAACGATTAATTCTTTAAAACAATAATGTGAAAGCATTATCAGTCTGCACTGGTTAAAACTATTTTAGCGTTGGTTTAGCTGGTAGACCAGCAAAACTAAGATGGTGAAGATTGCCAATGATTATATTTTTTTGTTTGGTTTTCCTGAAAACATATCTAAACATCCTTAAAACAAGATTAATTGACCTAAGCAGCAAAATGACACAAGATATTACGGAATAATTTAGTTAGCTCTATGCATAAAACAAGAAAAAAATAAAATAAAATAGGGGTAAGAAAAATAAACTTAATTCAAAGGGAAAACAAGTTTATTTTTCTAACCCCACTGGCAAATTGTTTCTGCTATTTGGTTGTTTTGCTTTTCAAATAAATGATCTTGTTTAAAAAAAGTTTTTGTGGATTTGAACTAGACAGTAAGAAAGAAATTCAACACAGGTGTGAAAATGTGTTCTTCAACCTTAGAACACAAAAGGTATTATATTAAATATGATAAAACAAAATATATAAACAAAAATTTCTATAGGTAGGATTTCAAACATCCATCCATTTATCACCCATAAGACATTTTCAAACTTCAAGGCTTTTTGAACTAAATTGGAATTCCATTCAATTCAATTCTGAATGAAACACAACCCTGGTAACCAGACGGTTAAAGGTCCCGTTTTTCGTGGTTTTTTGAAGCTTTGATTGTGTTTATAGTGTGCAATATAACATGTTTTCATGTTTCGCGTGTAAAAAAAAACAACAGTATTTTTCACATAATTTACTTATCTGTATACCGCTGTTTCCACTGTCATAAAAACGGGCTGATGACTTCCTTGTTCTATGAAGTCCCTCCTTCAGAAATACGTAACGAGTTTTGATTGTGCCAGCGGTTCCTGTGTTGCGATTCGACAGCAGCTTAGCGCTCCTTGTCCGGAAAGGTCACGCCTCTTACCATAACGTGGAGATGCACGCGCTCAGTGTTATTGTAAACATGTCTTTAATTTTACCCTATCAATTTGAGCCGGAATCAGACCCGGTGATTGGACTGCGGGATGAAAATAACAGCGTTTCGACGACATGGCGACAAACACACTCTACAAATGCAACTCTTGTGTATTCCTGTGGGCGGAGGTTAGTCAAAAAACTGTTTTAGTGACGTCATTAAAGAAGGAAGTAGAGGGATGTAGTCCAAACTGGCCGTTCGATGTAGGCGACTTCTGTTAAATAAAATATCTCGCTTGGCATTGAACTTTGAGCTTTAAAATTTTACAGATTTTATTTATACTCTAACAACAACATTACACACTAACTAAAGTTTGAAACATGGGATCACGAAGAACGGGACCTTTAATAGACCTTGCAATAAAATCTATAGATGAACACCGGTTGTCCTTCAAATTACACCTGAAATGAGCCAATGATTAATAAAGAGGCAAATCGTGTAATGTTCAATCTTGCATTTTACTAGAATGATTGGGATGTGAGCATGCGTACGGCCAAGCAAGTAAGTGTTTGGAAATCAAACGTTTGCTACCAATGAGATGGCAAGGAGACTGCCTGTATTCCACATCTACTCACTAAAAGCTCCCTTTCTGTTCCTTTCCATCAGTGGGCTTGCGTTTCTATGGCCTACTTTGTGAGGAAATCGATCTGTTAAATGTGTCAAGGATAAGAAAAGGAAAAACGTGCATGAGTGCAACATGGCTGACAGGAAAGGCCATTCGAGGTTTGCAGTGTATAATTAGATACCTGGTTACCATACAAAGTCATTTTTGGGCCACCCAATTTCTGTTTGTCATATGCTGTGGCTGAGCCTAACCAGAAGAAAAATAATGAAAGAAAGAAAGAAAGAGAGCAATAAAGAATGATATGTGTGTGCCATCTATCCCTGCAGGTCTCTGTGGCGTTGCCGTAGAATGGCACCTGTTCTATAAATACTGCCACAGGGGGAGCAGCGGACGAACTCAGGTCAGTCAACCACCTTGAAGAATTTCATCAAGGATAACAGAGAATATGTCTATAAATACACGCATCAGAATAAAAGAGACCCTTCACTTAGTAATCTCACTGTAAGAACCCACACAGCAGGTTTGGGATGAAAATACTCAAACTTCTCTGAGCATCGTGAGAGCACGGCACCACGGCCTGTGTCGCTTCTTTCTCACTTAGCTCTCCTCCGAGACCACCTGTCCCCGTTTGGCTCTGGGCGCCGTCGTGTGTGGCGGCATGTGCGGTTCGGACAACAGTGCTCTCTACAGGCCGGTTAAGACGGGGGCTGCTTATATAAGAGTAACAGCAGGGACTCACGGCCAATTAAAATCCAGCCTCATTAAAGAGTACATCACCTACCGTTAGGGACACTTCAGGATTCCACTTGCCTACTGTTATGCAAAATTCTGATACTGGTCTTGAAGGAATGATAGGTTGTTGAATGGAGGCTGAATGAATATTAACAAAATGCAACTAAAATGAGGGTGCAATTGAACTCTTGTTTACAGGTACACTAATAGTTCTGAAATTATTCTTATGAAAAAATAATATATATATCACGTTCCAGGGGGTAAAATCCATTTGTAAAAAATCTGCTTTAAAATCCCCTGGTAAAATTCGCATTCCAGGGGCTAAATATCATGATATTTGGGGTCGATTCAACCAGCGGACATGATAAACAACCCGCGGCAACAGTGTTAAAGTAGCCCAATTCCACGGAAAAAAACGCGGACTTGGCAACACTGATGTGGACAAAAAATTCTGTCCACACCAACAATGTTATAGTAAATCTCTTTGTACATAGGACAATACAAAAATGCTTCAAGATGTTCAGGCATGCCAGGCAATTAATTGGTGATATAGCACCTTAAAAGTTTTCCTGACACCAAACAGCAAGGACAAAATCTTCCTAACACTTCCAAGTTCCAAGCATGCAATCAAACCTGCAACAGCTGACCACAAAAAAACAAACAAACAAACAAAAAACGTGTCCACCATCACCATAAAAAAAAAACCTGTCAGTCTGAATCCAGCGCATTCTCAATATGTATAAACAACCAAATTCCTGGTTCATTATGCTATCGTTTTCCAAAATCTATGCATTTTGTCTTCAATTAACAAGCTGTTTTTAAAAAACTAATTTTTTAGCTTTTTCATATGGACAAACAAATTTCCATGAACGCGATTTGAAATGGATTTCAAACCACATATGAATGTAGCTTGAAACGGATTTGTAAAAACAGCATTTCATGTGATTTTATTTTCATTCACACTTGCTAAATCTGATCGGATCTCAATCGGATACTCACAAAAATGATATTTGGACCGACAGTCTGAACACGGCTTTTCCACATCTAATTCAAATCCCAATTCAACTTCCTGTATGTTGTGGCAAATTCAAATTAAATTCACACTTATTATCTGAAAGTGAGCCGATTCTTCCAATTCTGAATTTTGCCCAGCTTTGGTGGATGGGAGGCCAAGAAAACTCTTGGTTTTAGAAATGTCATATTCGTGTTGATGGGGCTTGAAAAGGTAAAACACAGGCTTGATAAAAACATCATAATGCTGAAACATTTTGGTACAACATAAAAGTGAATCTTAGGGATTTTATTGAGTATCCTACTTCTGGTAGTGATTAGGTGGAAAATCATCTCAATGACTGACAGGAACATTCACAGAGATCCACTGCTCTCTAAGCAGAGAAAGCGGGTGGTTCTGTGATAAACTCAGTCTATCAGCTCTCCTAACATGGACAGGAGCGACAGGAAACAAGCCTCCAGCTCCAGACTGGGCTGTCATAGCGTCTTGTCACAGAGGCACAGTCATGACTGCACTGCCTTATTTGATCAAGACGGATGTCGCAGCACGTTTAGATATCCATTATGCCCTGCGACAGTGGGTCGCAATCAAACAAAAGCCCTGCGCAGACACCTGATGCATACGCTGGCCAAGAGTTTCGTCACCTGCTAGATGGAAGTCCAAAGTGCAAATCCTCTTGTTTGCACTGGACATGGAAACCACCGTGAAGTCTTGCTTAGGAGAGAGCAGAGAAAGAGACGGCGACTGATTGGAGAACAGTTCAAGTGTTGCTCTGAAAGCAAAGTAAAGGACTGCTTATAAAAAAAACAAGACAGATGTGTCCTGGGAACACTACAATTGAAAGTGAAAGTGTGCGCAGAAGCCAAGGCCCTTACTGAAACGTGATGTGGCCGTCAAAACCGAAGGGCAGCCAGGAACGGAGCACTCTAAAACAACTGCTAACACACTGCCAACAATACTAAATCACACAGCACATCACCAGGCCATTTTGGTGCATAAAAAGCTTAAATAAAATTGTCTGGTTTTGTTGTTCACAATTATGTGTGACACTGGCCCACCCACCATTAACATAAAAGCTTCAGTGTAAAGACGCAGTCAAACTAGACACTGTGCTCCATTGCATGTAAACGCTATAGACTGGCAACTTATTCAAAGAAACTGTGCATATGAAAGTGTAATTTTAAATGCTGACCTGTGAAATCATTGTTACAAAAAAAATGGTGTAATTATATATTTTCTTACATTGAATTTATTATTTTTGAGTGTGACATATCCTATTTGTTCAAACCATCCTTGTTCACAATACTTAAAAACTCATGTAACTACATGAACTTAATTTAACTGAGCTGTTTCTACTAAAAATGATTATTGTCAGAATTACTTAAGTGTTTGTTCAGTCAACGTAACATTGCAGAGTGAAATTAATGCTGACATAACTAAATGAGCAGTGGATCAGTAGTTCCCAGCATGCTTTGAAAGTACATTTAGGGATTAAAGTGTTATTTTATGTGTTTTTCAGTAAAGAGAAAGATGTTAGTTTATGTTAGTATTTCATTTTATGTTGGACATTTAGAGGAGTTTCTGTGATGTTTTTGAATTTTGTGGTTACCATAATGCAGAAGAGTGGGGGCTGTGTTTAGGCTGTGAACACTCATATAGGCCTACACATGTTTATAGGATGGAATTCCTGCTCTCAATTAAATTGAGTTTGTTGAATGAGTTATTTTTTTGTTGTTGTTGTTAATTTAATAAGGTAAATTAAGTCTGTGTTCACCTTATGCAATAAACTTTTATAAATTTAACATAACATTATTAAGTAAACTGCACATATAAATATGTATCAATGACAAATTCAAATGATTTGTATTTACTCAAAGAAATTTTGTCAGCTTTACTTGAATTTCTTTTGTTCATACAACTAAATTGTTATTTGTACAAATTACTCAATATAGTTGTGTGGAACCACTTGACACTGCTTTTTTAAGTAAATCCAACAATTCATTTTTATGAGTGTTGTTATTGTTAACTAAACAAAGCTGAAATAAAATATAATATAAATATTATAAAAACTTAAACATACAAAACGTAAATGAAAATTAGAATTGTTGCCATGATGCCCTGGCAACTAACTGAAATAAGCTGAACTACTAAAATTTCTAAAACTACAACTGAAATGAAAATAAATTACAGCTAACAAGCTGAACATATACACATGTAAGCTAACTCAAAATCTTATAATAAATACATAAATAATCCTAAAATAACATTGTTGCAGCGTTGCATGCTTAAAGTCTAGAGTTGGGGATTGTGTTTGCAACTGCTGCAGTGGTCATTCAACTCATCCTTATAAAATCTTCAAGGTTAAAGCCAGAATAGTGCTAGTACGTCAACAGAGATGATTATACAACGGCTCACTTGAAGCTATTGACTAGCAAGAAAAATATGCATCCCAGTGCAAGAAAAAACATCCCAGCATCAGTTCCACAGTTCTGTCCATTCCAACAGTGTATACTTAATTTTGGGGGACAAATTCTAGCTTTAATCTGTTTTGACCAAGTACAGACAGCGACAAGGCCCAGTGCGCCTGGCCCTTCCATAGCCTGATAAGGGCTTCAGGGCAGACCAGGGGCAGCACAAACCGCATGGACAGGGGAAAGGGTGGAGCAGCCAGTTCAGTGAAGCGAACAGCAAAATGAATGGCACTGGCAGGAAGTCATGGCCCTGTCAAACTAAGCCAGCGAGAAGCTGGATAAAATGAACTCTTCACCATCTCAAACACCCGAGTGGGGGTCAAACGGGTAAAGAAGCGGATTAGGATGAGTTAAAATATAATGACTATGGCCATTATGACTTCTGAATGGAATCTGAACTGGGCCAAACATCATATGTTCAAATGGTATAGCAATATATACAACAAATGAGCAGTCCATTAAACCCCATTACAACACGCATGTCAATTTATGTAAAAGTTGCACGGGTGAAAGCATTTCTGTGGTTCATAAAACACGCTGTTAACAGTAAGAGTATAATTATATCAGGAGAACATCTTAATTGGAAGCATGCATGAGATTACAACTTGGTGAAGAAGATCTCATACTCGGATCCCATAAGATGACAGCAAGGTACAGAATATTTTGTGAATGCTTCTTGATTACATGATTAGGAATCTCTGGGAATTTCTTAAATGAGCAATCATGCTTAAGTGGAATAGTGACTGCTCTTGGAAACCTAACTTCACACTAGACTTTGTGTTCCACTCACACACAAACGAGGGAGAGTGAATGCACATATATGCATAGATGTTTTCTTCTCAAAGAAAACATGAATTTCATGAATTTCTCCTCAAAGCAGACCAGAGGATCCAAACAACCTCTTATTACAACAAATACAAGATGCAATTTAAAAAACTAACATTTTTAACACTTCCAATTTACTATTATTTAAGAACAGAAACCTTAGAGCATGACATCATATCCTGTTTCTTTATGCATATTCTAGTTTACAGTCAGTTACATCTCCAGGAGCAGGACTGAGCTCCTATACATAAGGTTGGTGAAAAGCCAAAACACACTACTTTGTTTCAGAAGTCATACAGAACATAATAGGTTTTCCAATTAAAATTCTGTGTTTGAAATATCTCACATTACAAATGACATAACATATCCAGATTTCAAGATGTGACAGCATCACAATAGCTCTCTGAGCTCTCAAAAGACAAAACTCTGTACAATAAATGGCATATTACTTCAGCGCTAAGCACAGACAGCAGATATTCAGCAGGAAATTCATAAACTTATTTTCTAATAATTTTGTAGTGCAGTGGCATTAAAATTAATTATTTTAAAAGTCACCTCAGAAGAAAAAAAGTAAATAACCAATGCTGCATTTACTGGATCAAAAATACAGTTAAAACAGTCCTATTGTGACATTTTAATGATTTAAAATAACTTTTCTATTTGAATTTTAAAATGCAATTAATTCCTGCGATGGCAAAGCTGCATTTTCAGCATCATTACTCCGGTCTTCAGTGTAATGCACAACTGTTTTCAACACTGATAATAATAAGAAATGCTTCATTAGCAGCAAATCAGATTTCTGAAAGATCATGTGACACTGAAGACTGAAGTAATGATGCTGAAAATTCAGCTTTGCATCACAGGAATAAATTACATTTTTAAATGTATTCAAATAGAAAAGAGTTATTTAAATTGTGATAATATTTTACAATATTACTGATTTACTTTACTTATTTTTGTAAAATAAATGCAGCCTTGGTGAGCATAAGAGACTTCTTGCAATAAAAAAAAGCAAGTTGCTCTAGATAAAAGTGTCTGACATATGCATAAATGTAAAGACATTTTTGTTTTATCAAAACTTCAGAAAGCAGAGCTACCAGCTCGACTTCATTATACTATGCCAAATATTAAATAATTAGGACAATAAAGCAAAACAAAGTAGTTATCTCAGACTACTACCTTCATGTATTTGGTTTGAAATGGCTTTGAACATTTATTTTTCATAGAAAATATAATTTTGACCAATTGAATGTACAATATTTAATGCAAGTAAAAATGTCTAAAAGTAAAAATTTTGTGCCAAGGCATGTTTTGCATATTGACTTTCACTAAATGAACACAAAACGGGAAAAATAGGCAATTTCATATATATGCACTAAAATAATAACACATTGGTATTAGGCAGCAATATCTACCGGCAAATGTTTTTTCCCGCAAACATGAATAATGCCACAGAGACTTAATATTCTCATACATGCAAGCTGTAAGACAAGAATCACAAAAACTATGACCAAATAAATTGCAGCAAAATCATCACAAATACATTGTGAATACCTGAAACAGCGTCCAGCCCTACTAATAACCGCAATTTATCAAAGCTTAACTAACTAGACTAAGCTGTGTTTACAGCGTGATAGGCTGGTTAACACAAAGCAACTATGGTATCAGCAATGGAAGCAAATATGTGTTTGCAAAGCCTATTAAGGTCTTGGCTAATCCAGACTAGCCAAGACTTATCCAGAGTTAGGCTGACAGTTTTAACTTATTTAGAATGGGCCATTAATAGGATGACTGAGCACCGACAAGCTACTTTTTTTTAATACTTCCTTTGGTGGCATGGGGATAGCGGGAATGAGACTGGGAGAGAACTTTTACTTATTAATTCTCTCATAGCGGTAAAGGTCGAACTCTTGTATTTTCACAGAGGTCACAGTGCCACATAGGAGCCACTGTGTCCTCAGAATCATTCACTGTTACAGAACTGCTCCTGTTCTCGCATATCTAGAGTTCAGGAACGCATATGCAAAGCGTTGATGAGCCTGAGTGGTGACAACTTCAAATTAAATGTACTACTATCTTGCATACTAGGGGTGCGACGAGATCTCGCAAAATTAAAATGTGACAAGATTTCTTGTTGAGGTGAAAAGCTGTGTAAGAGTGAAATTAGGACAGAATTTGCCACCGCTAAGTTAGCATTACGCCTCCACTGTCTATTTCCTTTTTATAGAAACAAAAACCATTTAATTCAGTTGTATAACTGTTGTTTCAATCCCATTCAGCTCATCCAACACAAGCAGCAGAGTTGTACATAGTGCAACAGGAATCAGACTTCAATGATCACGTGACAAGAATAAGTGATGAGATGACTGACAAGACCATGGCGGAGGATTGGTTGCACAACAGAGCCTAAAGCGTGAAAATCTTTTAGCTCTGAATCATGCTTGAAGAAAAATTTGGTCTCTATTTGCACTTTGAATATTGAAAGACTATTTTGCAGACTATTTGTCTAGTCTTGATGTATTTCATCATTAAAGATTTCTTAAAAATACTGTGTAAAAATCTTATCTTGTCTTGTGAACTAACGTCGTGAACTCAATCTTGTCTCTCGTCTTGTGAGCCAACTGTCTCGTCACACCCCTATTGCATTCTGGTTCACCAATGTATCTAATAGATTCAAAATAATAGAGATGTCAACTGACCCTTCCCTATTGCTAACTCAACAGCAAACAAGCTTCACAGAACATCCCAGATATCTTTAGTTTAATTGAGCATAACGGTTCTTAAATGTTTCTGCAGGTACTGTATCAGGTATCAAAGGTGTTCATCCTCGTTGAGAAGCCTGTAGACCTGCAGCATCAAAAAAAAAAAAAAGTAAAAATATGGCAGATAATAATAGTAAAAAAAAAGGGACTTGCTTAGTGAAGAGTAAATTGTTGCATATTTTACTGAAAAAAAAGACAATGTTCATGGAAATTTCGAGTTCATTCCAATGTTCTGTAAAGCTTGCCTGATTTAGAAACCGTAACTAAGGTGGGCGGAGTTTAGCGAAGGGTCAATTGGACTTCATTTTAGCACATGATGTCACCAAAACTCATCCTTCTGTCCATCTCTCCCTATCTGCCTTTATCATCAGCTCAGTTTCATAGTATTTTATGATCCATTTTAATACGAGCAGCTCATTTTGTGGTTTCAAGCGGAAAAACAGTCCTGACTAATAGGAAACGAATGACGGTTGTCCGTGTCAGATATCACTGCTTACCAACTCACTGAGTCATTGACAGAACAGCAACCAACCTTCACAGCTTGATAAAGCATCCAATTCTCCTTCCTTGGGAGAAACCAGAGTCCAGTGTGCGGAGCACTCACGCCCTCATAAGGCAATAACTGTCCACCATTTTGAGATAATTCAACCCAGGAATAACTGTTAAAAGCGACCCAAATTTGACAGGTGGCACAAACTGACGTGATGCACTCAAGGTGCATAAATTGATTGATGTTTTGCACTCAACTCAAGGCTGATAACTACAAACTAATTGTTTTTTCTCATTAATTTGAAGATTATCAAGGGAAAACATTCTTTGCAGCTACAGAAAAGTGTCTATACTTCAAAAGCAGTAAACGCTCATCTGACAAACTCCCAAACCTCAACCTAATTTCCCTAAAATTTGAATACTGTAATCTGACAGGACTAATACGATTACACAAATCACATATAATTTGCACCTACTGACAGTGTGCATCCTTCAAAGCAAACCTGCCATACAGTAAACTCACTCCTGATTGCACATATTCCTCTATAGCTGCATGCAACATGCAATATCATAACAACAGATCACTTGGGTTGACTCATCACAACACAAAGCTGACAGCTAGAAAATAAACTAGCTAATGTACTATTATATAGAAAGACCTATGGCATACACTATCATGTACATGCACACAACAGAGAGCATGCTGAGATTTGTGTGCTGTTGCATGCCAGGCCCTGTCCAGCATTCGGCCCACATATGCTAAAGCGCTAACGCCTTAGCACTATTCGCTAACGTTCATATCCTGCAAACTGTTCACTGGAATAATAAGACAAGCTTTAACCGCAAACACCTCAAAAGATTAGAAACCCGCCATCGCGCTAAATCACAGGTGGTGTGTTTAGCACCACAAGTCACAGCTGAAAACCACAGCGAAACCTGTCGACTGACTGTGTATGTATGTATGTATGTGTGTGAGTGAGTGAGTTTAACGGCGGCGGCGGAGGCAACGGCGGTACTCGTACCGAGCAGGAGCAGCTTCAACTCCCGTCTCGCGTCGCGTTTGTCTCGACGCAGTTGCTTATCGATTTCGGCGTTGATTCGTTTCGACTCCTTGGCCTCTTCGCTCAGGCAGCAGGCCATCATCGACTCTAAAGTCATCCCCACTGCTTTACTGTACACAGCCCGGCCTCGTCGGGGCTTCAGAAACCAGAAAAAAAAAACACAAAAATATCACTTCGCTCGGGTGGCCGTTGGAAAAAAGGCGCGTAAAAATGAAATAATCCCCCCTATTCTTCTTCTCTGAGGAAAAATATTAAGAAAGAAGAAGGAAAAAATGAGAGGGAGGTGAGGAGATGATCTGAAGGGGGTTTGAGAGTGGGGGAGGGGGCCGGGGGGCCTCGCGCGCTGCGTTCAGTCCTCTCGCGGTGAGCGCGAGCCTCTACCCCGCGTGCGGACCGCGGCAAAATCACGGAGGTAAGAGAGGAAGAAAAAACCGGGAGGACGAGGAAGGGAGAATAGCGTCGACGAGGAGGAGGAGGTCCGGGAGCCTTATCTCGCAAATGATTGAAAAATCCAGGACAAACTATCCTCGCGTACGTGCGACACTCCCACAACGGCTCCGCGGCGGCTCACCACCAACACGGGTCCCGGTGAAAACGGGACAGATCGCACAGTCGCGACATCCACTTTTCCTATTTCCCCCCTCTCCAGCCTTATCCACCCCTTCAAATGCAGGGAAAAAAAGATTCCTCCTCTGGAAAGGAGTCCGATCGGGTGAATGAAGCGTCACAGCTTCACAACGAGTAACTGAATAATGTCAAAAACATTCCCTTTTGTGTCGTTTTATATAATGGAAGCTCTCAGTCACAACACTTGTAGAATTAAAAATCCTGGAAGGGAGAAAAGCCCGTTGCCTTTAAAAATGGATTTTGCCACTTTTTTTTTTTTTTGCAGATGACAGCAGCGTCTCCTCCTACATCAGCGGAGCTGCGTGAGCGCGCACACTAGAGTGATTCCACACAGCCACGGATGATTGACAGGAAGAGAAGGCTCGAGCGGGAGAGGAGAGGCGGGAACTCGCGCTCTGGAGGCGGATAACAGGAACTGTCAAGTTTGGTCGACGGCACAAGTCAGTCAGGCAGTCTGAAAGTGCTCACTGCCGGGGTGTGTCGCTTATTCTGAGGAAATAGTATTGCGCTCTATTACTTTCACAGAAGTCTCGCATTATAGAAGATTTCTGCACCAAAAAATGGATAGAGACATTCGCATTTATAATAGACAAATATAGGGGTGAATTCAGGTTGATTGGGACACATTTTTCCAGTCATCATCTCAATGGCAAAAATCAACCTGAATTCACCCCTACTTTAAAGGGATAGTTCACACCAAAATGAAAATTCTGTCATCATTTACTCACCCTCAGGTTGTTCCAAATCTTTATAAATTTTGTTGTTCCACTGAACGCAAAAGAAGATATTTGGAAGAATGTTTGTAACCAAGCAAATCTCGCCCCCCATTGACTGCCATAATATCCCCCCCCCCCCCCCCCCTATAGTATTCAATGAAAATCTTGCCTATGGTCATTCTGTTCCGAGAACTATATTGCTGAGTACTGATTACTCTGTATTATGTAATCAGATTCCAAAATTTAAGTACTTGTAATTAGAATATATTACATTTTAAAGTACTCATTTAACCATGCATGTATTACTGTCTTTGGAAGGCTTTTGTCTTTCAAGGCTTTTTGTCTTGTCTTTTCATTTTTTTTGAATGAACAAATTCACATTGTTTCATATGCAATGCAGGAATTCCCCAACTTTTTTTGCCAGCTGAACGTCTTTGACTTAATATATTTACCTGAAGTAAGTCCTGAGATTTTAAGTTAATAAGTTAGGTCAGTAATAAAATTAAGTCAATAATAATAATAAATAATAATAAATGAAGTTCAAGGTTTTCTAATGTAGGTTAATGGTCACATGACATGCAGGTAAACAAATATTTTTTTTAAATCTTTTTTAGTTAATGTATTATTATATTTGTTTTTATTTTAAAATTATTTATTTTAATTTTAAACTTTTATGACTTTATTAATAAATAGTTGTTCAATAAAGTCAAGACCTTAGTCTGGAAAACCCTTATGTAATGTAATATTTAATGCACTTCATGTTGTTGATAGAAAATAATTGAATATATTTTCTTTTTTTATAAATAGATTTTATATAGATATATATCAATATGGTCCAAGATTATAATATTGAAAACAATATGATAAACGAGTAGTCAGAATACATTACCTAAAATGATTAATCTATCTATATGCGCACATATACTTGAACATGACTTGGTATTGCCTGTGTAGGCTGTTAATAATTTAACGATGCTGTAATTAAACATCACAATTGTGGAACTCTGCCTACATCTAGTGGACACATCAAGTATTACATGTTGACATAACGTCTTTGATAAAGTCCTGATGAGTGGACATGTTAACTTAAACATTTATATTTGCTTTAAGATCCATAGCAAAGTGTAAAACATAGAAGATAAACCTGAAGCATAAAATGTAAATAAATCAACTAATCTATAGACAGATTTTTTTTTTTTTTTAAGTCACAACAAAATTCCGATATGTCCATGTGCTATTTCAGTGTTTTAATGACTTTACTCTAAAATGTAGAAAATAGTAATATGAATGAGGATATCTCTAAAGACCTGACTGGAAATATTACGTTAATGTTAGAAATTCTTGATCAATGCACAACTCGCCAGCATGATGCTATAGATGTTGCTTTGTGGTTACTAAAGTAATATACATGTGGGAAAAGTCACATGCTTATCTCTTTAAGGGATGAAATGAAATGAAATGAAATGAAAATTCTGTCATCATTTACACACCTGCACTTTCTTTCTACTGTTGAACACAAATGAAGATATTTTGAAAATTGTGTCCAATGTCGTTTGGACTCCAGTGTTCTTGAGAGAAAAGTAATGCATACAGGTCTGAAATGACATGAGGATGAGTAAATGATGGATTTTAATTTTTGGGTGAACTATTTCTTGAATAATAATACTTGAATCCCTAACTCTATAAGCAATAGTAATAGTGCTTGACTTGGCAGTAATGCTAATAATGTCCTCACTGTGATTTGGTTTGATGTGGTATGTTTATTTCACCAATCCATAAAAACAATACATTTCCATGTTAAAGGACAGTTCACCCAAAAATTTTGTCATCATTTTACTCAGTTGACAGTAGCCACAGTGTTGGGGGTAATGCATTACAAGTAACTTGAGTTATGTAATCAGATTACTTTTTCAAGTAACTAGTAAAGTAATGCATTACTTTTTCAATTTACAACAAAATATAGTTACAACAAAAGAAGGTTACTTTTTCAAATAAGTAACGCAAGTTACTTTTTCATATGTATTGACTGACAGCTCTTCTGCCTCCATGTTGAGAGAAGTAAAGCACAGAGGTGTTGTGTGTGCTGTGTGAACATGATGGGTATTGTAGTTCTAGACTAAATGTGAACATGCATTTACTCATCTCACTGGCACAGAAACACTGAAAAACACTGAAAAACAGTGAAAAGCAATCCCAGAATTTTACACAAACTTGTAATAACTATATTAAATTACACAAATATACTTTATGTATTTAATCTCACTTTATTAACCAATGTCTTTGCTTTTGACCTTCAATGACCTAATTCAACCATACTAATAAGCAAAAATTACTTAAGATTGGATTTAGAAATAACCTTCTCCTGTATCCTATTCTTCTTTGATCCAGAATGGCAGCACAGCTGAAAGGTTTGTTTGAGCTGCGCCCTCTACTGTACAGTCGTAAATATGCATTTCCTTCAGCATAAGGCTTATTAATTTCACTTTTGGTGTGAAAGGGCCTTAAAGGGTTAGTTCACCCAAAAATGAAAATTCTGTCATCAATTACTCACCCTCATGTCGTTCTACAGCCTTAAGAACTTTGTTCATCTTCATAACACAAATTAAGATATTGTTGATGAAATCTGATGGCTCAGTGAGGCCTCTATTGAGAGCAAAGCCATTCAAACTCAAGATCAAGATCTATAAAGGTACTAAAAACATATTTGAAACAGTTCATGTGAGTTCAGTGGTTCTTAATATTATAAAGCGACAAGAATACTTTTTGTGCGTCAAAAAAAAATAAAATAACGACTTTTCAACAATATCTCTATGGGCCGATTTCAAAACACTGCTTCAGAGCTTTACGAATCGAATCAGTGAATCGGAGTGCCAAAGTCACGTGATTTCAGCAGTTTAGCCATTTGATAGGAGCTCCGAATCACTAACTCGAAACAAAGACTCATAAAGCTCAGAAGCTTCATGAAGCAGCGTTTTGAAATCGGCCCATATAGATATTGTTGAAAAGTCGTTATTTTGTTTTTTTGGCACACAAAAAATATTAAGATTTATAATATTAAGATAGAACCACTGAACTCACATGAACTGATTTAAATATGTTTTTAGTAGCTTTATGGACCTCAAGAGTTTGAATGGCTTTGCTCTCAATAGAGGCCTCACTGAGCCATCGGATTTCATCAAAAATATCTTAATTTGTGTTCTGAAGATGAACAAAGGTCTTACGGGTGTAGAACGACATAAGGGTGAGTAATTAATGACAGAATTTTCATTTTTAGGTGAACTTTTAACATTTGCCAAAAATAGAACTTTTTTTCTTATTAAAAAACAAAAAAAACAAACAAGCAAGCCCAGCACGGGTGAGGAAAAAGTAACAAAAATAAAAAGTAACTTTCCCCAACACTGGCCACTGACTTCCATAGTATTTTTTTTCCTACTATGGAAGTCAATGGCTACTGTCAACTGTCTGGTTACCAACATTCTTCAAAATATCTTCTTTTTTGAAACAACATAAGGGTGAGTAAATGATGATAGAATTGTCATTTTTGAGTGAACTATAGATGCTGACAGCAGAGGGCAGCAGATATTTGTGATCAATATTATGGGCTTTTCCTGTTTTTCACATATTGTTTCTTCAAACAAAAGAGGGCACTGCTCGACTACATATGCTCTCAACCATGCATAGATCCAATTCAAGGGCAAAAGTTATCATAATTAGCCTAATAAGCCTCGAGAACAATTTAATCTCTTGCACACACGTCACATAGCTACTTCTGCTAAATCGTTCTGAATAGTGCATGATTATTTTCGTTGCTATTAGGACTGAAAAACACTTCAAGTCATAATCTGCAGTTTTCTTAAATCACATCGCTCATTTCAAAGCCATTTTGGTTTCAATGCTTGCTTCTTCCAGCCTCATATCGATTTAGGTGCAAAGAGCTGCAAAGACAAGCTGAGAGTAACATGTAAGGCCGCTGACAGCACGAGACACGCTGCTTCACTCAATCCCTGTGCAAACCTCACTTTCTCCTTACTTTGGTAAAAAATAAAGTGCTCGACGGCTTCTAACTTATTTTATCTTATTTGGTCTTTCTGCTGAATATTTAACAAGACTTTTAAATTTAACACTCCTCATTAACTAAATATTTAATTTCACAATTTATAAGGTGCACAAATCCTCTACTACACACAGAACATGGCCTTTCATATAGTCGTATAGAAATAAATACAGTATTGATTTTTGTTTTGATGTTTGATAGTGAAGGTCCTACCCTGGATTTACGTGCTTTAAACCGGATCTGAGCTGGGAGCTACCGAGATCACTTTATACCCGCCAAAGCTCTGCCAACCTCTGTTTCCAATGGCAACCATATATGTGCAGCGACTAGAGAGTTCTTCGGGGAATCTAATTGCACCGCGGGAAGTTTGCGATTTCACCACTTGGCCAGTAATGGAACGTTCCGAATGCCAGAACTCTGTACACCAGCAGGGTTGCCAAATTCGTGTTTTTCTCGCGGAATTGTGCTACGTTTAAGCGGTTTAATTTTTTCCCGCGGTTAAAGGTTTGGCATATTGCATTCATTGTTTTTGTCTGAAATGCTTGTATTTAAATATTTTACATTATACCAGTCATAAAACTGTGCCAGATGAGTTTTGTGAGGGAGAGGCCTTTGAGCTCCTTGATGAGAAACCGACTGTTTATGACAGGTGTGCCTGATATGTCCTGAAAAGTGAAGCTGCGGTTTCTTTGATTGCCCCCTGGCGGCTGGATGCAGTACAGGTCATAAACCCCGCCCTCTCCATGTAAACGAATGGCACTTGAGTCAAAAAAAAAAAAAAAATTACACTTCCAATAAAATTTTCTGAAAGATGGTTTTGGTCATTTAAGGTAGTATCACGCTGATATATGTTCAATTGTTTGTTTTTGTGATAAGTTTGATTTTAGCTAGCAAAGACCCGCCCCCCTTAGTTACTGTTGCTTTGTCCGACAAGCCATGGTGCTGTCACGCCACACAGAGTGAAAAATACATCACGGAGCAAAGAGGACACTGACAACACGTTGACAGACAAGACAGAGCAGGTTACTTATGATATTAAACAAAATCCCAGCTTTCAAATTGTGTAATTTTTTAAAGAAATTCGAACAGTAAAAACCGCTTTGTGTTATGACAGATTGCTGTAGCGCCGATCATCTCTTCCTACTAGTTAATTCATAGCATTAAATAAACATGAATGAACATGAGAAGGAATGTTGTTTAAAACGCAGAAAGATGTCAGTACACCATTTTCCAAGTTCAAGTCCACCGAGGTTATGCTGCGTTCACGTCACCTCGTATTTACCGGAATCTTGAGATAACAACACGTAACATTATATTCGGAGCTGTTCACGTCCTTTTGGTCCTTGGACTGGGATTTATGCGTTTCCATGGCACCACTATCAACGCCTACAGCGGCCACGTGGTACATGTGGGAGCTTTCAGAAGACTCCCAGCTTACAAGCTGTAACTACGATCTCTACGAGGACGTGAACGCTTTTTACAATCTAGAATCTCGTAACTACAGGAATTACAAGGCCGCGTGAACGCACCTTTAATCTTCTAACTCCTGACTGCTTTGTCAGACAAAATGGCGGATTTGGCGTTATGATTGGTTAGATCGCTTGTCAATCAAACTCCCGGTGAAGGGTCAATTTGATGCTATAGAAACAGGGCGTGTCGTTATGATTGACAGTTGTGAGTGACAGCTTCTCTGAGGACTGTTGGAGCTTTGAGGGGAGATTGAAGATATATAACTAACTATTAATTTTCGATTTCTGTGTTATTTCACACTGACAAAATGAGTTGTTCAGCAGTAAACTGTAACTGACCTACGGTATCTGACGGATCACTGAGATATTTTCGGTAACGTTAAATGTGGGCTTTATAAGCTAATTAATAAATGTTATTAGCTAAGATTACATGCCTAACATTAGCCATGACGGGAAAAAGCAGGTGATCATTATCTGGCAGTTACTAATTATTTTTATGGGTATAAATTAATAATTAGCAGGACAAAACTAATGATAGCCCACTCTAATTAATTATAGAGCACTGTCTACAGCAATCAATGTCCTTTAATGTTAGTTCAACTTGATTTAAAATGGCAGGACATTTTAGAGTTGTTTCTAGTGGCATATTATTGAGTTTATCTACTGAATTTGCTGTTTCAAAAATATTATTGCTCTAGAAACCGAATATTATTTACCGAATAGAATTTTAAATTGCGTAAAATTTATATATTTAAAATACATAAATTACAATATGTTGTTTTGACTTATCCCAATGTATTGTAATTATCACTAGTAATTTATCTAAAAACGAACAATGTACAATGTAAGCCATCATTTAAACCAAATGAAAAAAGGAAGGAGGAAAAGAAAAGTATAATAAATAGATGATAAAACAAATAGGTGATCTGATCTTGATGATGCAGACGCCTGGGCAGAAGTTACCGCGACTCCGCCTCCGGGCTCCAGTGATGATTCCTTCTGCGCATGCCCAGGCTCCAAACTGACGTTTTTGTCATGTCATGTCATGTCAACGGCCATCGTCGTACGTTTTGCGTTCAGTTCATTACAATGGAAGGACGCGGTGTTGCATCGTCCATCTTTTTTTTACAGTCTATGTTTTATGATTCTACTATATAGTGATTTTCAAGTTGAAAAGCGTGAGTGTAAAATAGGCTAGATTATTTGCACATGACGTCACGGGGTGACATGAAATGCAGATGGAGGGCAGGAAGTGATTTTCTATAGGGAAGCACTATGAAATGCCTTTATTTTGTGTCGTTTATGGTTGCTCTAATCGATCAAACTGAGAAACCACAAGGAGCTTTTATCGTGTACCAAAATTTGTTGCTCATTAGGGGAAAAATGCAAGAAATTGACTGAAAAACGCAGGAAAAAGTGGCTTGTAATCCTGCGTCTGCGGTCAGGAGGAGCCGAGTCAGATAATGCTTGTGTGTATTTTGCTTTTCACTTTCAGTATATGTATTTTAGGAATGGGAGTGGCATATGTTGAGTTTTGATATTTGGAAAGGGCCACTGGGTTAGTTTTGGGCTGTTTTTGATTGGACTTTGCCTTGGGCTGGTTTTGTTACACAGACCTGGCAACCCTGCTGTACACAGAAATGAGAACTCTGTCATCATTTACTCACCCTCAAGATGTGAAAAATGCATTTGCTGTGTGAAATTTATGCTGTGATTCACTGAAAATCTTCCTCTCTGCTGCAGCTCTCAAATCTCAGAGAATGGTTGCCATCTGTTTTTTTTCCCCCTCACTGCTTGCTCCGCTCTACTGTCAACCCCACAATCCCTGTTGTCCAGCTCTCAAAGAAAATGATTTGGAAAGCCCCACTCACTGTACGCCTGTGGACGCATACAGTAATGGTTCAGGATTAGTGCTTCTGCTATAAAGGTCATGGGATCATTTGTTAAAAGGGGTGACCCATGAAACTGAAGTATTATTAAGATGTCAGTCCTGCCTTCTAGCCATTGTACACTTGATTAGGGCACTTAACCCCAACTCTTTCCCAGGGACTTCCCCTACAATTAATGCACTGTCAGTGATGCAAAAATATCAACTAATCGAGCACACCATTGGAATCAGGGCCTTATTATTTTGGGTTACCATAAGGATTTTTGATAGCACTTTATTTTATAGTCCAGTTCCCCATGTATATACTAGGTACTTATTATAGTAATTGCAATAACTGGGTAATAACTAACTATGAACCGTACCTAGCCTACCCCTAACCTTAACCCATGCTACCTTATACCCAGTACTTTCTTAGGTAAGTACACTGTAAGTACACATACCTTAAAATAAAGTGCAACCAGATTTTTTATTTTTTTTTGCCCAGAAGTTTTTCTTTGCATTTTCACTGGGCTCACCAAAATAAACAAACAACAACAGTGATAAATATATATATTTCGGCACCTACACTAAAAAAGAACTGTTGGTTTAACTTAAAAAAGTAAGTTATTTGGTTGCATTAGAATTTTGAGTTCATTGAAATTAAAAAATGTAGTTAATACAATAAAGGTGATTGGCTTAATTAAACAGAAACTCAAAATAGTATGTTATCTAAACCAAATGAATTATTTAACGTGACTTGACAGAAGAAAAAATGTTGTGATATTTTTTTACAGTGTATATATTAATCAACACTGCAACAAATAATTTATGTTCTATTTGCAAAAATAGCAGGACATGTAAAGTTATAATTTAACTCTGTGACAGCTAACTTTAACACTTCTGCTGGAAAATGATGGCATAGCCTACGGTGCAAAACATTAGTAATTTATCAATCATGACTCCAAGACTGTCAGAGTTCAACAAAAAAACAAAACCTCATATATGTCAGTCAGCTTGATAGATTTACCTTGGCAAAGCAACAATTCTCAAGTTGCAAAGCATTTAAACACATGTACATGATCATGATCAACAAATGTAATATTGTTGGAACATATGAACGTAAACACTTTACCAGGGTCCAACAATAAGGACAGCCTGCTATTTAGGCCAGTTAGTCTCAGCCTCAGACGTCACGACCACGGACCTTTGGGTGAAAGTCTGATGCATATGGCACACTTAGCTGGAAACACTTTAGGATTTTTGAAGTCATCATCTGATTGGTTGAATCCAGTGTCCGGGAGATGTGTGTCACGTTCTTTAATGGTCCTCCTGGAAACAAATGCCATTGCCAAACTGTGATGATGAGCGCTTGCAGGATCAACTAAACGCTGGATTTTCAAAAGTATGTGAAGTTCGCAAGCTCCATTGTTGCTGGTCAGTTATTGGAGGGACATCTTTACATTTTTACGCCCCTAAACATGACGGGGAACAAAACGAACTGTGATTGGTTGCGTTACATGTCTTGGGTGGTCCTTGGCCAATGAAAGCTGTGATAGAGTCCAGACCTTCAGTCTGAAGGTCGAGACTATAGGCCAGTTGATTGCATTACCAGTGAATTTATGCCTTGCAAACTATGATGTTGTGGCTATGATCTATGTGTTGTTGTTGTAAATTCTTTGAAAATTCTGATTTGAAAATATGCTGTTTTAATATAGCAAATCAGTATCTTAAAGGGATAGTTCACCCAAAAATGAAAATTCTGTCATCATTTACTCAAGTTGTTCCAAACCTGTATGAATTTCTTTCTTCTGCTGAACACAAAAGAAGATATTTTGAAGAATGTCTGTAACCTAACAGTTGATGGACCACAGTGACTTCCATAGCATTGTTTTCCCCCATACTAAGTCAGTGGGGACCATCAACTATTTGATTACCCATATTCTTCAGAATATTCTTTTTTGTTCAGCAGAAGGAAGAAATTCATACAGGTTTGGAACAACTTGAGGGTGAGTAAAATTTTCATTTTTGTGTGAACTATCCCAACATTTCTAACAAATATGAAAATAAACTGCTAAAATATATTTCATTTTTTTGTTGTTGTGGGGCCTGTTAAGTGAAATTAACTCTAAAAATAATTTAAAAGAAATGAATACTTTTATTCAGCAAGTACACATTCAATTTGTCAAAAGTGACAGCAAAGACATTTATAATGTAACAAAAGATTCTATTTCAAATAAATGCTGTTCTTTTGAACTTTATATTCGTCAAAGAATCCTGAAAATAACTGTATCATGGTTTCCACAAAAACATGAAGCAGCACAACTGTCAACATTGATAATCATAAATGTTTCTTGAGTAGCAATTAGAATATAGCATATTAGAATGATTTCTGAAGGATCATGTGACACTGAAGACTGGAGTAATAATGCTGAAAATTCAGCTTTGCATCACAGGAATAAATTACATTTTAATATATTCACAGAGAAAACATGTTATATTGCAATATTTCACAATATTACTTTTTTTGATCAAATAAATGCAGAAAAGACTTCTTTCAACCACATTATCACTAGTTGCATAACAAAGATGCTACAGTATTTCTAGGGACAGTCTCTGCACAAAGACCAAAACTGTTCTACTTTCATAGCATAAATCACTTGCCAGATAACTTTTCATCCCTGTAGTTCTGCAGAAAAACAGTCACGCTTACAAAACACTGTTCCAAAAAATCCCTGACTGCGTCTTTTTGACAAGTTCCCAGTTATCTATCACAGAGAGCGCGGGGTAGCCGGGGTCCTGCGGTGAAGGAAAACAGTGGGTTGTCTCTGGTATCTTGCCTTTTGCAAACCCAAGTCATTAATTAAAACATCCTTTCCTTCTACATCAGAGTCACAAATTGAAACTAACCAAGAGGCCTTTTGCAATTAAGATGCACGGATCCAATTTAGAGAGTTATTAATTGCCAGGGAGGGAATTTAAATAGGAACGGCTGCAAACTAAGGCACAGCGGTTGGTCCTGAAACAGGTCCGCCATGGGCGAGGATGAGAAATCAAGGAAATAATTGTCCAGCAACAGGAGGCTGAAAGGTTACAGTTTGAATCAGAGCTATAAAGGATGACCACATAAAACCACACTGTGCTGAGTCCACTAAAATGATTTAATCTTCCTTTTTGGACTTTCATCAGAAAAGTCTATTTCAGCTTTATAGGAATGAAATCATCGTTTCAGCATTTGTCATCAGATTCTTCCAAGAACAAATGTTCTGGGCTATGCCACATTAACTTTATAGCTCTATACTCTTACTGTATGTCAACTATTGTCTCGTTTGTGTCTGTGTTTATTTCTCCATAGGAATTTTAAAGGTGCCATAGAACATCTTTTTAAAAGATGTAATATAAGTCTAAGGTGTCCCCTGAATGTGTCTGAAGTTTCAGCTCAAAATACCCCATAGATTTTTTTTTAGTAATTTTTTTAACTGCCTATTTTGGGGCATCATTAAATATGAGTGATTTAGGCTGCGGCCCCTTTAAATGCTCAGGCTCCCCGCCCACGGAGTTCGCGCTTGCCTTTAACAGTGCATAAACAAAGTTCACACAGCTAATATAACCCTCAAATGGATCTTTACAAAGTGTTCGTCATGCAGCATGTCTAATCGCGTAAGTATGGTATTTATTTGGATGTTTACTTTTGATTCTGAATGAGTTTGATGGTGCTCTGTGGCTAAAGCTAACATTACACACTGTTGGAGAGATTTATAAAGAATGAAGTTGTGTTTATGCATTATACAGACTGCAAGTGTTTAAAAAATGAAAATAACAACAGTCTTGTCTCCATGAATACAGTAAGAAACGATGGTAACTTTAACCACATTTAACAGTACAACATGCTAACGAAACATTTAGAAAGACAATTCACAAATATCACTAAAAATATCATGTTATCATGGATCATGTCAGTTATTATTGCTCCATCTGCCATTTTTCGCTATTGTTCTTGCTTGCTTACCTAGTCTGATGATTCAGCTGTGCACAGATCCAGACGTTAATACTGGCTGCCCTTGTCTAATGCCTTGAACATAAGCTGGGATATGCAAATATTGGGGGCGTACATATTAATGATCCAGACGGTTACGTAACAGTCGGTGTTATGTTGAGATTCGCCTGTTCGTCGGAGGTCTTTTAAACAAATGAGATTTATATAAAAAGGAGGAAACAATGGTGTTTGAGACTCATTGCATGTCATTTCCATGTACTGAACTCTTGTTATTTAACTATGCCAAGATAAATTCAATTTTTAATTCTAGGGCACCTTTAAGAGAAGTATCCGACACAAAGCTGATACTGCAAATGAGTCTCCTGAGCTCACTAAAATATACATATTGTAGAAGTCTATTTCAGACACACCATCCTCCTACAGAATACTTCTGTTTGTGTAAATACTGACTGGTACTTCATTATTTGCATGAATTGAATATATAAATGAGAGAAAATAATGACCTGTTCTAAGCATTTGTTATGAAGAAATGGACACATCAGTATTCATACTTGTACTGAATGGTATGATCTGCTATTTTCATTCTTTTTTTTTTTAACCATTTTATATATTGTGGAGAACGGTATAATAAATGGAGAAACTTTGAACCTGTATCACCCATTTGAGCACCACGGTTCAATATGTCAGAAAAGGTGCATTTCCCTAAATCTGTTTTCTTAAAGTTGCCATATATTTTAATGGAATATTGCAGTATATATGATTTATCTGTGCACATCGTTTTAAAATCATGTGCCCTCGTAATCTTTAATCAAATTATCTTCCTCTCCCTCTTGCAGCAACATCTATTCTCTGATGATGTGTTTACTGGCGCAAGGGCAGGGTGTAACCTGTCACTCACATGAGATCCAACGATAGCAAACCACAACCATCCAATCAACTACATATGGACAAAATCAAGTCTGACCCTACATTTGTTTCACTCAAATATAAAATACTATTGCAACTTCTGTTTCATGCTGACTTTAAAGTAAAGTGGATCTTCACCTCATCTTCAGTCACGCAGTCAGCTTGTGTTCATTTATTCTGATAATGAGAATAAGTTGGTGTCTCTGTGACTCAATGTACCATTAAACTGGAAGAAGCTTGTCATACCGGGTCCCTTTCATTAAAATGACTGAAAGACGGAAAAGATCAGATCCCAGTGTTCTTGTACATAATAAATATTTAGAGGTCAAATTATTGACTCCAAGTATGGGATAATAGTAATAACGATAGTAGCCTTAGCAAACAAACAAGCGTCATCGCTTATGTTAGAAATCAGGATATGAAATTTAATGTCAAAGTTGTTTGCCATCACCATGGATTTGATTATCCACACAGATATGTCATACCTGCAAATAGAAACACCATAATTACACAGTAATCAAGAGGAAGAGAGTGAATAAGAGAAAGTGTGAACTAAGGAAACTAGTGCATAGCCTACTCAAATACAAATACCCACCACTCTTCCCTTTAAAATGCTATTCTGGGTTTTTTTCCCCATGCTTTATCCCAGGTTTTCCATGAGATTCTTCCATGCTCAATAGTTTCTCTGTAAATAAGCAAAACAAAAACAATCAAAACCGTACAGGTTGTTTTCATGAACAATGTCCAAATATGTCTAATTTGTGTTTACTTTACCATGGTATTATCATGATTTTTGTGGCATGGTAACACATCCATATAAAACTAATGTGGATAGCAACTCAGACTATTTTGGTTTTGGGAAAATTTGATAAGAACATTTGAATTCATACTGAGATCTCAAGATGTTTTATTGAAGATTTGGTATTTGTATGTATTAAGGTACAATACAAAAAAAAATATCATTAGAAAATGAAAACGATGTATAGTACATAGAGATTTTAGTACAATGCTAATTTGAATCTCAGGTCCCTGGATAGGCCTTTTTTATTGAAAGCAACAAAAACAAACATTAAAAAAAATTACATTAAGAATTAGGTTACTAGAGCTGGCAAAATGTATTGATTATTAAAATCTGAGAACTGTAACGTGTATGTTCAGTTTTGGTTTCGTTTCACTGTGTTCTGTTTCTGTTTTATCTGCCTGAGTTCCTAGTTAGTTTAAATGATTGTTAATTAGTCTGTTTCTGTTCAGTTTAATTTATTTAAGCCCTGAATTTCATTCTGTTTCTTTGTCCATTATCATCTAAGTTAAACATGGTTGTGTTCGTTATTCTCCTGAGATCTCCTGAGTTTTAGTTTGTGGATAAAATAAAGATAGTTTTTGTTCTCTATCTCCTCGAAGGTTACAATAGTAACTGAGACAATCTCTTCTGAAGTTTTGTGGCATTAGTGGGGTCCTTTTCAGAAGAAAAAAAAAAATCTAAACAGGAGATTTGCACTGAATTTGCAATGGACCTTTTTCTACTGTGGCCGAGAGAGCTCAACGCGCTGCAACTGAAGAAAACACATGCAAATAGAAAAAACATCAGCAAATAAAGAAAACATCTTCATCAGTTTAACAACACATGTACTGCAAAAGTTCACAACACATGCAAATACAGAAACGCGCTGCAAATTGCACATACCGGGCCCAGCGATCTCAAGGCCCCCTCTGCGATGATCTGAATGATGATGATGATTAGGCTACTTTCAGAATTATATGAATATTTTAATTTGCCCCGCAATAATTTCATAGCGCATCACCGCATAAATGAAAGCTCTAGCATAAGTTCTGCCGGGAAGACTCTAATGTTACGTCATCCATTAGATCACATCTAACCAATCATTATCAAACACTTGGGTATAAAGCATTGGTACTTACACTTATCTGAGTTCAGAGATGCTGACGCCAATCTCCACCTCCATCCTCCCCACCACCACCAGGATGTTCCCTGTACATACCCCTGTGGGGGTCGGCTACGCCCCGCCTTAATTCCGGGCAGGATATGCTGAGCCTACAACCCTTTGGATGTGTGCTACGGATGTGGCCTACGCCAAAGAACTTTATCTTATTCTGTAGCTTTCTGGTTGTTAATAAATTTAATTATTATGTTATCTTGCCTCCCGAGTCTTTCTGGTAGAACTGACGAGCTGCAATGAGATGATAGATTATTTAGCTAACTCCTCATTTAAAAAAAAAAACAACTTGTTTAACACGAAATAGCCCACATCTCTTCTCTTTTTTTCACCACTATGTAAGGGGCACAAGAGAAATATTAAAGGGTTAGTTCACCCAAAAATGAAAATAATGTCATTAATTACTCATCCCCCTTGCTGTTCAACACCCATAAGACCTTTGTTAATCTTCAGATGAGAATATTTTTTATGCGCCAAAAAAACAAAATAACGACTTATTTAGTGATGGCTGATTTCAAAACACTGCTTCATGAAGCTTCAGAGCATTATGAATCTTTTGTGTCGAATCATGATTCGGATCGCGTGTCAAACCGTCAAACTGCTGAAATCGCGTGACTTTGGTGCTCCGAATCGTTGATTCGACACGCTGATTCATAACGCTCCGAAGCTTCCCGAAGCAGTGTTTTGAAATCGGCCATTACTATATAAATCGTTATTTTGCTTTTTTGGCACACCAAAAATATTCTCGTCGCTTTATAATATTAATATTGAGCCACTGTACTCACATGAACTGATTTAAATATGTTTTTAGTACATTAATGGATCTTGAGAGAGGAAGTGTCATTGCTCCCTATGCAGGCCTCACTGAGCCATTGGATTTCAACAAAAATGAACTAACCCTTTAAGAAAATAAATTAAGGATAAATACTGTTATAAGAACATGTTGAAGTAGAGCTCTCATTGCTCAGTTTTTAGTTTCACTTTCTGCAGTGAATAATTGACTGGGATTTGAGACATAAAATCAAGTAAATTATTAAATAAATCATTAATAATAATATTTTTTTATTCAAGCCCCCCAAGTCATTAGTCCTGGCTCTGGGACTGGCACAGACCACAACGGAAATGTTTTATGGGGACATCAGCGAACCTGGCTGGGACCGCTTATTGTTCAATATTTACTCTTCAGTGGTGTGCAACTGAAAGGTGAGTTTTTTGTTTATTTTAACACCCTGATCGTATGTGAGCAGGCCTATTTGCAGCGAGTTTTTGTCTTTGGTTGTGAACTTTTGCAGCGCGTTTCTGTAGCCTTTTTGCGTGTGTTGTGAACTTTTGCAGCGTGTTTTTGTATTTGGGTGCGTTGTGAACCTTTGCAGCACACGTGTTGTCAAATTGATGAAGATGTTTTCTTTATTTGCTGGCGTTTTTTTCTACTTGCATGTGTTTTCTTCAGTTGCAGCATGTTGAACTCTCTCTGCCACCGCATTTTTCCCTGTATATCTGAGTGAATGTAGGGGCGATACTTAAATTTTGTCCATAGGGAATTGATTGGATGGTTGTGGTGTGCTATTGGTCGGCCACCCTCGCGCCAATAAACACATCATCAGAGAAGAAAAGAGATGTCGCTGCAAGAGGGAGGGGAAATTATTTTGATTAAAGATTACAAGGGACATGAATTTAAAAAAAATATGTGCACAGATAAATCGGACTGTCAATTTTGTTTTCATGGTGCTTTAAGCAAAAGTCTCCATTCGCTCTACAGGACCAACAATTGAGATATTAAAGTGAAAGTGAGTTTTCTTTCCTGTAGGTGTTGTTGACTGGAGTGTGGGAGTTCATCTAACTGTGAGATGTTAAGGTGATGCGATGAGCCGTGTCAAGCCCTAGGCGTGCAGGACTGCACCTCCAAAACACGATACTGTTCGCTGTCCACCTCCATACCGCCATCTCAAAATCTAGGGGAAAAAAGCCTCAGCGCCTGCCTGGAACTGAAGCTATTTTTTATGTTTTTGCAGGAACAGCATTCAACCATAATGGTTGGTAATAACCTGTAAACGTTCAGCTTTTTTCACCGGCTGATTCGAGAGACTGAAAAGAAACTTTACAGCCTCCTCCCATCGTAAATAACCATTACTGCAAATTACTCTGTGAGCAAATTGTTCTCAGCCCCACGGTGGGAGGCGGGAGTTTGAGAAATGTGATATATTTTGTTATTTCCCCTTCATTCGCATCTCTCCGCAGCACACACTGAGCACTAAAATTGAAAGTTTCCCCAGCGGCTGATTTTGCAGCTAAAACCGCTAGTGTTCTCTACCGTATGTCTGTAATGCAACAGCTGTGCTCTGTACACTCTGAATGAATCAGTCATGGCATTTTGGAGTGGCTTTTGTTTCCATAATTGACTTCAATGCTGGAGAGCAGCATCACCTGCCGTCTCCGGTACCAGGGTCAGTCTTAGATATTCAATGCGCCATTGACCAACCACAACTTATCAAAGGAGAGGAAATATTGATCACGCGCTTCAGCCTTACAGTGCCAAGTTCATCGGTTTTAACTAGTGCTATTCCTTTGTGAGGTGGCATTTAGATGGATTGATCCCTCTGTAAGTCGGCCACACAAGAAAGAGGCACATTATTGAGATGGTATTATATAAGAGAGTCCCATGAGCTGAAGAAATCCATCGCAGAGGTTTTAATCATGTGCAACATGTGCACGACACCCGGTACACACGCGCCACATGTTCCAGCACCGCCGCTGGTTGGGCTTCCTGCTGATGTTTAGGGGAAAAGGTGAACCAGAGCAGGATGGTGTTAGGTAAATCTGTTCATTAATCCAAGCTTTGTGGAAAGAGTATGTTAACCGCGGAGGCATCCTTTGATCATGAAATGCTCATTCCTGAGAGAGAGAAGTGGGTGGAAAGGTAATGAGAGCGTGCCTGAATCAACTGGACTTTGAATCAACTAGCTCTAAAGACCTTTCACACTTCTGCCAAATATTCTCATTAAAAAATATCGTTACAGCCAAAAAGCAAAGATTTCTTGGCTTTATCAAGGGCGCTGAGAGCCATTTCCAGATGGCATGAAAGTCACACTGAAACAGTAGGAAGAATCATTTGTTTGCTCCAATATGAAAAGCAGCCAGAAGGTGCAATAAACTTTATAAATGAGACGTGTTTCAGATGTTAAAATGCTTTCACATATCCCAGTTTAATTGAATAATAGAAGATGAGAGGAGTTAATAAAAAAACAAAACATGTTCTAAGAGAACCCTAATAAAAAGTAATATATTTAAAATAAATTTATTTCATACTAAGTATAGTTCAAATATATTTACTGACATATCACTTGAGACTTACTAATATAAAAATTATAATTAAACTTTATGCATATTAAACACAATGCACGTTTCTTAATATTAATCCTAAATGCAAGATTTTTGAAGTGTACCTAAAGTATACTTTTAATAGTTCCATTTTAGCACAGTCAAATATACTTTAGTATGTTTAGTTGGACCTCAGCACTACTTCCGCACAATTAAAGTGCATTAAGTACAAAATTAGTTGTTCCAATTTAGCAGACTTTAAGTATACCAGTTTAGTATACTAAAAGTACAGTTGCCTGGTATTTTTATTAATTACATAATTAAGTAAATTTATTAGTTGTATACTTGTATTTTAAATACATTTTAGTACATTTATTTTTCACTAGGGGAAAAAATCAAACTGATTCCAACGATATAATTTCTCTGTGCCAATATCGTTATAGTTGTGGTGTGGACTCTGCTATTCTTTTATATTTAGAACACTTTTTAGATCTATATCTTATAATGCCCCTTTTACAAGATGTAATATAAGTCTCTGGTGTCCCCAGAATGTGTCTGTGAAGTTTCAGCTCAAAATCCCCCACAGATCATTTATTATAGCTTGTCAAATTTGCCCCTATTTGGGTGTGAGCAAAAACACGCCGTTTTTGTGTCTGTCCCTTTAAATGCAAATGAGCTGCTGCTCCCAGCCTGCTTTCCAGAAGAGGGCGGAGCTTTAACAGCTCATGCTTCGGTTGCTCAACAACAACAAAGCTGGAGAATCTCACGCAGCCAAAATGAGGATTGTCAGTAACGCTGTTCAGCCTTACATTGATTCAACTCATCGACTAGCATGTGCAGTCATGTTAATCTTTTGTGCAAATCCAGCGTTGAATTGACCCTCGTTTTGTCACGGAAATACAAGTGGATACAAGTGCAAGTAAAAAGTTCTCTTTATTACAGGTACAAGAACAGAATGCCACGAAGACCACAACTCCAGCCGAAGAACACACAAGGAAAAAACAGGGAACAGCACAGGGGAACTCCAAACAACGATCTGACAAACATGAGATGAAAGACAGGGCAATAAATAGGCTGGTAGATGACATACAGCTGGCGCTGATCAAGACAATCAGTGGCGACGCCCACATGAAACAATTAACATGACGAAACACACACACACACACACACACAAACACCAGAATGAGACAGCGGATCACCAACCGTGACAGTACCCTCCCTCCTAGGAACGCCTCCTGGCGTTCCCAGAAGCACCTACCTGTCGATTGTAATCATCGATAAGGGAGTGATTCAGGATGTCCCTAGCAGGTACCCAACTTCTCTCCTCCAGACCGTAACCTTCCCAGTCCACCAAGTACTGGAATCCGCGTCCCCTCCGTCTCGAGTCCAGAATGCGATTTACCGAATATGTGGGTTCCCTGTCTACGAATCGCGGCGGTGGGGGAACCGAGGTCGGCGGATTAATGTGTGAATGAAACACAGGTTTAATTTTAGACACGTGAAAGGCGGGATGAATTCTCCTGTATGCTGGAGGAAGTTTGAGTCGGACTGCCACTGGACTAATGATCTTGGTGACAGGGAACGGGCCGATAAATTTAGGAGCTAACTTATTAGACACAGAGCGGAGCGGAATGTTCTTAGTAGAAAGCCTCACTTTTTGACCCACGACGTATACGGGAGGCTTCGACCGGTGGCGATCAGTCTTAGCCTTGGTGCACGCCCCCACTTGAAGAAGAGTCTCACGGGCTCTACTCCAAACGCGGTGGCACCTCTGGACGAAGGCGTGAGCGGAGGGGACCGCGACTTCGGATTCCAGACTGGGAAAGATAGGTGGCTGGTAACCTAAGCTACATTCAAACAGCGAGAGGCCCGTGGATGACACTGGTAGCGAATTATGCGCGTACTCAACCATAGAGAGTTGTTGGCTCCAGGAGGAAGGATTCTTGGAAACCAAACATCGCAACATTCTTTCCAAATCTTGGTTGGCTCTCTCGGTCTGACCATTGCTCTGTGGATGGAAACCCGAAGAAAGACTGACAGTCGCCCCCAGCAATTTACAAAATTCTCACCAAAATTTGGACACAAATTAGGGACCCCTGTCGGAGACCACATCCATCGGGAGGCCATGTATCCGAAAAACGTGGTCTAGCAGAGCGTAATTTAGACAAAGGGATGAAATGAGCTGCCTTCGAGAACTGGTCCACTACGGTCAAAACAACTGTGTTCCCCTGGGAGGGTGGGAGGGCGGTGACAAAATCTAACGCAATGTGGGACCAGGGTCTCGAAGGGACAGACAGCGGTTGGAGTAACCCATCTGGGGGTCGATTGAAAATCTTACCAGTTGCACAAACCGAGCAAGCCAAAACAAAATTGCGAATGTCGTGAGCCATAGCTGACCACCAGAATCATTGCTTGACCAAAAAGCTGGTGTGATTAACCCCTGGATGACAAGCAATGTTGGAACAATGCCCCCATTTGATAACATTGGACCGTAACCCCTCCGGCACAAATAATCAATTCGGTGGGCAACCGGGCGGAGGCGTTACCCCTTCTAAGGCCGCCCTGACCTTCGATTCGACCTCCCATGTCAGAGTGGAGACCACTAATGTCTCAGGTAAAATACACTTGGGAGTAGACGGGCATTCGGAAGGATCAAAAATACGTGACAAAGAATCGGGTTTGACATTTTTAGAACCCGGGCGGTACGAGAGAGAAAAATCAAATCGTCCGAAAAAAAGTGCCCACCGAGCCTGCCTGGAGTTTAGTCTTTTGGCAGATCTGATATATTCTAGGTTCTTTTGATCAGTCCAAACAATAAAAGGTACCCCCGAACCTTCCAACCAATGACGCCACTCTTCCAACGCTAATTTGACTGCCAACAACTCTCTGTTACCAATGTCATAATTACGTTCGGCTGGTGATAAGCGATGGGAAAAAAACGGGATGCACCTTATCGTCTGTGGACGAACGCTGGGACAACACTGCACCTACCCCCACCTCTGATGCATCGACCTCCACCACGAACTGACGTGAGGGATCAGGGGCTATGAGAATGGGGGCCGAAACGAAGCGACCCTTCAGTTTGGCGAATGCAGCCTCAGCTGCATCGGACCACCTGAACGTCGTTTTGGGGAATTTGCAAATCCCAGAATCCTCTGTAGGGCCTTACGGGAATCTGGACTTGGCCAATCCACCACAGCCTTAACCTTGTCAGGGTCCATGCGTACTCCCTCAGACGAGACGGTGTACCCTAGGAAAGAAACAGACTGTGCATGGAAAAAAACGGGATGCACCTTATCGTCTGTGGACGAACGCTGGGACAACACTGCACCTACCCCCACCTCTGATGCATCGACCGCCACCGCGAACTGACATGAGGGATCAGGGGCTATGAGAATGGGGGCCGAAACGAAGCGACCCTTCAGTTTGGCTAATGCAGCCTCAGCTGCATCGGACCACCTGAACGTCGTTTTGGGGAATTTGCAAATCCCAGAATCCTCTGTAGGGCCTTACGGGAATCTGGACTTGGCCAATCCACCACAGCCTTAACCTTGTCAGGGTCCATGCGTACTCCCTCAGACGAGACGGTGTACCCTAGGAAAGAAACAGACTGTGCATGAAAATTTCTCTGCCTTGACAAAAAGCCCATTCTCTAGCAGTCGCTGAAGCACTCGTCTGACGTGTTGCACATGTTCCTGGAGAGAAGAGGAAAAAATAAATATGTTGTCCAGGTAGACATATATAAACTGATCAACCATGTCTCTCAACACGTCATTGACGAGTGCCTGGAAGACCGCCGGGGAGTTGGACAGCCCGAAGGGCATGACCAAGTATTCAAAGTGCCCCCTAGGGCTGTTAAAAGCAGTCTTCCATTCGTCCCCCTTCCTGATGCGAACCAAATGATAAATCCGTAAATCCAATTTTGTGAAAATGGATGCTCCTTGCAACCTCTCGAAGGCTGAAGACATCAACAGCAGAGGATAGGTATTCTTTAGCTTGATATTATTCAGTCCTCAGTAATCAATACAAGGTCGCAAGGAGCCATCCTTCTTTCCTACAAAAAAGAACCCCGCCCCCGCTGGAGAAGAGGAAGAACGGATGAACCCCGCTGCTAGAGAATCAGAAATATATTTCTCCATGGCCTCCCTCTCAGGAACAGAAAGAGAGTACAGCTTGCCTTTAGGCGGAGACTTACCGGGCAGTAAATCTATAGCACAGTCAAACACCATAATGAGACAGTGGATCACCAACCGTGACACGTTTGTGAAGCAGCCCGGCGTAAAATGATGGCATGGCAACAACACTCTAGTACAACAACTCTTCCTCTTCTCTAAAGCAGCCCAACATGGCCTCACCCCCTTTGTTGTGTGTTCTTGGGGGCAGGGTTTATGGAAATGTTATGGTTTGTGATGTCACTAACCGGGGAAGAAGCTCGTTGTAGTCCCTACCAGCCATCTGTTGTAGTCCTTAAACAGTGAATTCTTTAAAAAGAAATTATTTCCCTTTGCATTGAACTTTGAGCGTCGTAACTTTGCAGATGTTGTTTATGCTCAAACAGCAACATTACACACTAACTAAAGTTAAAAAAGTGAAATCATAATCAACCACCCCTTTAAATGTGGAAGACCTCAAGTGTTATCTGTGTTTGATGACATGCAGGTTAACTCTGTGTAGGGACTCTGCGAATTGGAACACAGCAATTACTTTTGCAATTCCATTTGGTGCCGTTTATTGCCGAGAAATTACACACTTCACATTTAATTCGCCACCACCAAGGGGGAAAATTGGATTTTCAAAGGGAAATCTTGGGAGGAAATAAAATATACTAATTCTTATAATAATCTACTGACCTTTTGAATACATTGCTCTTCCTGACATTATGTTATGATGAAACCAGCATCAAGTGCCACTCAACATTTGCAAAAATAGCTACATGTCATCATAAAAACAGCTCCTCAGTGTCTGAAGTTAACTTTATAATGTATAAGCCAGAGTGTAATTCTAAGTTTTAATTAACAGATCATACAACTGTTCTGAGAATAATGGGGAAAAGGCAAGGAAAATGCCTGACTACTATTATTACATCAGAAAAAAATGTTTAAAAGCCAAACCGATGAACTAATAAAGACAGCATTACAGCATGAGTTTAAATGATGTTTCTCCTGATGATGTTTCGACACTGTCTCATGTGCTCACACATTCCAAGATGCCAAAGTTTGCAATTAGAGTCTCAATATGAACTCAAAAATTTCTCTTCAAATTCTATAATGCTATCCACAACAACTGTCTCATTTGTTTCTATTTCTTCAAAGGCATGTTAGGAGAAAGATCTGAGGTAAAATTGATTCTTAAATGAGATGAGCAAAGACATTCCCTCTACTAATTGACACTGTTCTTGGTTGTTTATTTATGTATTTTCTCTTTCTATATTATGTAAAGACTGGACATTGCATCCTCCTCCTAATGATAACATGGATAGTTTCTGTTTTTCTGTTTTTTTTTTTTTTTTCCCCCACTGATCAGACTCAGACTGGTTTATGTGATGCATCTGAGCTATTTTCATTATTAATGCTGAGAAATATTAGGCTACATGCAAACAGCAGCCAATTAGAGCGGGTATGGACTAGAGAGACGAGCCCCCCACCGAGGACAGTCTGTTAGCGCATGTGTAGTGCTCACATACTGAACTGTTACGACAGCCATAAAACCAAAAGAATACATGGCAACAACACATCTGAACTCCAGAGAGGGGTCTTAAAAGAAAAGAATTAGCTTTCTGCACCAAGACGCTTTCATCATTTGTACATGTACAAGTTTAATGACACATCTGAATGTAGAAGGCTAAACCGGGACTGTGACTCACACTCTTTACAATAATGCAGTGCATGGAGAATGTAAGCCATGTAGATGGTGGCTAGAATTGAAAAAGGCTTCCATGATCAATGCACTTTCAGTAGCCTAGGTGATGTATACCATTTCTAGACAATGACATGCATTTCTATTACATTTTACATAACAAATTAAATATTTTCACTTAAAATAGTTACTTTTTAGAACTTGCTGTTAGCTAACAGCATAATAAAAGGTGCATTATGTAACTTTTTTTTGTTTAGTATTAAAGGGATAGTTCACCCAAAAATGAAAATTTGATGTTTATCTGCTTACCCCCAGCGCATCCAAGATGTAGGTGACTTTGTTTCTTCAGTAGAACACAAATGATGATTTTTAACTCCAACCGTTGCCGTCTGTCAGTCAAATAATGGGAGTGAATGGGAACTTGGATCAATAAGAGTCGAAAAATCTTGCATAGACAAATCCAAATTAAACCCTGCGGCTCGTGACGACACATTGATGTCCTAAGACACGAAACGATCGGTTTGTGTGAGAAACCAAACAGTATTTATATCATTTTTTACCTCTAATATACCACTATGTCCAACTGCGTTCAGCACTCGCTTAGTGAGGTCTGATCTATATACTTTAATGAGTGCTAGACATTACTTCCATTGTCAGAGCGCGATCAGACCTCACTAAGCGAGTGCTGAACGCAGTTGGACATAGTGGTATATTAGAGGTGTTTAGGACATCAATGTGTCGTCACGAGCCGCAGAGTTTAATTTAGATTTGTCTGTGCATGTTTTTTCGACTCTTATTGTTCGAGTTCCCATTCACCCCCATTATTTGACTGACAGACGGCAACAGTTGGAGTTAAAAATCATCATTTGTGATCTACTGAAGAAACAAAGTCACCTACATCTTGGATGCGCTGGGGGTAAGCAGATAAACATCAAATTTTCATTTTTGGGTGAACTATCCATTTAACAAAAATTAAATGAGTCAATACACAATAAATTTTTTTGATTCACTGTGGTAAGCCCGTTATACGTGTTTATATTTTAGACCGAGCAGGATGCTTTTCACTGGAAATTTCGTACATATGTCACTCGCCCGTGAGTGTCTCGTCATATCCGTCAATATAAAAAAGTTGCTCAGGCTACTTTGACGAATGTATGGTGGGAGTGGTATAGGTAAGGTGAGAAAGGTTGACAAGAAAGGCAAATCTTGAACCTCGGGGGAATCACCCATTTTATAAAAACACCAAACAGAAGAGCTTCTACTTGCAAAAAGAGAATGCAACAGAGCTTGTAATAAAACAAGAATCAACATTGGCTTGGCTTTTCGGAGATGGTGAGAACTGATGGATTTGAAATGTTGTAAAAACGACGTGGAGATGGAATTTTTATTACTCAATAGTTGAGTAGGTATTTTATTGAACAGATAAAATAACAGATGAATCTAACCGAGTTCATTGTAAAGCATTATGTGAAGGCTCATTTCATTATGGTTGTTGCAGTGCTGTGCTGGACTTTTTTATTTTCCATGAAGATCCATGTCTATTAATGGGTAAAGCTACAGTAACGTCTTCAGCTAGTCAACTTGAGATCCTTTCCATCTAAACTGGTTATATCTCTTAAGCCTAGTAGTGAATGTTTTATGGGCAGGAGGAATACCATATTCATCTGCACAGTCTTGCAGAGCCGAAGCCCAACCAAAACAATGTTGTTCCGCGAAATGCATGCAGTTTTGTTTTTTAATCACTAGAGGGACAAAAGTTACATAGTGTACCTTTAAAGAAAAGAAGCTAAAGTTATGATGTGCAGATCCCTGCATATTATTTTACAATAGTAAAACCATCTTAAACCAGCCTTAGGTGTTTGCTGGTTATCACCGACCAGCTCAGATTGGTCTAGTTTGATGATTTAGAGAGGTTTTGAGACCAACTAAGCCACCTTAAACCAGCTAAGACCACCACCTGGTCTTTTCAGTATGGAACTATAGTAACTATGGCACTTTGGCAGAAACTATGGTTACCATGGTGATTTCTGTGTAACCATGGCGAATTTTTTGGTAGCAAAGAGACTGAAAAAGAATATTACAGTAAAAAAATAATTGTAATTGTTGTGAGATAGCTGTAATTTTATCTTTCTTAACTACTTGCATCACTGATATTGTAAAAGAGCTTCTTACTCTCAGTATGTGTCTTGTTATTTCTTCAGCAAACAACACTGTGCAACATACATTCAGCGACAGGCGCACGATTTCAAATGTAGCACTAAAATCAGTGAGTTAAAGCTATACAATTAGCTTTAAGAAAACATTAATTTCATTGAGGGGAAGCGTGTGGATGCAGAGTAATTGTCTCAGTGGGTCTGACGGCTGTTCCTGCACCCCGGCATCTCTTTCTGTTTCACTTCCACATCACAGCTGGTGTCTGTTTCACACCTGTCTGAGCAATTAAATCATGCACACATCACCTCACTATCTAAAAGAAGATGTGGCAATGACTTTTGTTGATTTAATAAGGCAAATTATAATTACTAGACTCTAACCTTGCCCCCGAAGGATGGATTGTCTTGCAAATTGTGGGGGGTTTTATATTTCTCAGGGGGGCCCTATAGACTTATAAGTTCCTTTTATGGGGGAGTAGTTGGGGACGAGGGTTGGTGAGGTCCCTCTCTGTTGAAATTGCATTCTGGATGGGGGGTGGGGGGTTAAATATGGGTCCGGTCCAGGTGTTATTGCAACACAATTCTGGGAATAATTTAAGATTCTGCAATTTCGACTGAAAACATTACAAATTCTGACTACTTCTCAAAATTATTTCCTCCACATGTATAAGAAAAAAGAATGCATTGGTAAATTGTAATTAGGACATAAAAAGTCAATAAAAGTCAAAATTGTGACTTAAGTTTGACTTTTAATGTCATAGTTGAAGACTTTTTAAACAATAATTTTGACTTAGTGTCACATATGTTACTTTCATTGTGTTTTGGTTTGGTCTAATTCTAGTTCCTGTTTCCTTTGTTTACATTTTCCTGCCACTAGTTACTTTCCATGGTTTCTAATTAGTTCACACCTGTTCCCTTATTTGTTGATTAGCTTCCCTTGTGTATTTAATCCCTTGGTTTTCCTAATTTCCTTGTAGTGTTAACGTTGTGTTAATTAAAAGTCAGTTTATTCGTCTTCCTGCCTGCTGTCTTGTGCGACTTTTCATCACACTTAGCATGTCATCAGTTTGATTTTTTTGCCATAATTATGACTTTTTAACTCATAAATGCAACTTTTCATCATAATTATCACTTAGTATGTACAGTTTGACTTTTCATCTCATAAATAAGACAATCCTCTGGTGCTGTTCAGTCATTTTTGACTGAAAAATTTTACGTTTTTTTTTTGTTTGTTTTTTCTTTTGTTTTTTTACTTCATTTGAACATGATTTGAAAAGGTTAAATGGTCCTGAAAAAAATAGTCACACTTGTATTATTTGCTGTCAAAAATGAGCGCACTGAAACAAAATCTTACTGAAAGCTCCTTTTTTGAGATGTTAACCTCAAATTTGGAGCACAACTTGCTTAGATTTTTAGAGTAAAACATGTTTTGGAAAATATATATCTCATATAAAATTTAGAAATAGTATTTTTGCTAATTTTTCATAATAATAATTTTAAACTGCTATAAAAAAAAAAATTAAGTTTCATTTTTTAAAACTTTTCTCACTTCAGCAATAATCTGTCAAGTGTCTTCTTTAAAGAGACCAAACTTAAGTCTGCGCTCCAAAGCATTCAAGATTCACGACAGTTTAATCTGGAAATTTCATTTTCAGGTCTATGCTCAAAAAGTGGTTATAACAGGTAATAAATGTATTATTATGGAGCTATTCCATAAATATAATTTAGTACAATAAAATCCCCTAAAAATACAAAATATTAAATAAATAAAATTCTCATACTAAAATATAGTACATTCATTTAATTGAAATAATAATAAGAATAATAACAATAATAATAAAAACCTAATTTGACCACCACGTGAGCAGCACCAGAGATTTAATATGATATTTTTGACTTTTTGTCATAATTATGATTTACAAATCATTTTTTTTCTTATGTGGCACAAATGAACTTCCATACATAATTGCACCTTCATATCTCAAAATGATGTCTGTGAAACTATGAATTACGAGTTTATTGTTATTCTGATTTGTGCTTAAGTGGTCATTCTTTCTACATTATAGACCATATACTGTATTGGAATTGTTTGAAATGTTTGTATTTACTGCCCATCCACTAAGAAGTCCATTTGACACCCTATGAAGTCCAAATTATTAGTCCAAATGTTTAGTCAAAACTACAACACTGTAACTGTGAGATATCATGGCCAAATAATAGTAAAATACTGTACATAAAATAAAGTAACAATTGCAAGACATAAAATCACAACAATGAATATGCAGTGTGTTTAATACTTTGCAAAGGTATAAGCAAATGTCTAGTATTCAAGTATGTTTTATGACTCCCATGTCCTTTTTTATTTTGAATATCTTTGACAAAATCACATCCGGAGTTCTAGTTTTGTATTGCTCATTGGTGCAGTAACGGATTATCTCAGTAATTGTCTAGTTCACAAGTTGCATGAAGATTTTGATTTCTCACACATTCATTTATGTCCCAGCTCAAATGTCTGACAGCAGATGGAGATCATAAAGTCATGTTCATTTGAAAAGAATTTTTATCCCTTGAAAAAGTTGCTCAACTCCCATAAATGGCTGTGATATCTCATTAAAGTTGATAGGCCTTTTTGCTCTTTATAATACCTGTGACTTCAAGACAGAAAGAGAGTTATAATGACTGCATGAGAAGGTCTGGTGGTACTGATCAGGTCGTTTCAAGTCATTGCTCACGTTTTCACGGGCCCGCATGTTTCAATTAATCTGTCATTATAAAAATATCACCTCTCCAACAATATCTCTTGAGCTCATGGGGTTTTGCAGTCTGGTTGGGATGATAATTTCTTAGAAGAAAGTATCAGACTATTTCACCTGTTTCTGAGAGGTTGCGTTTCAAACCGAATCCAAACGGATGGTTTAATTGAATAAGTGAACCTCATGTTTGTTTGGGTGTCTAGTCAAAATTTGGTACTTGATGGGGAATCGTTTTTATTATCGCACCACCATCGCATTTTGACAAAAGCTATGGTTACCATGGTAATATTTTGTACCATACAAGACAAAAGAACTGTACAGTAAGAAAATAAACAGAATGGAGAGAAAGAGAGAATGAAAGTGAGAGAAACAGAAAAGGGATAGAGAACAACAACATGTGAAACATGCGATGTGTGTGGGTGAACGCGATTCATCATCTTTAATGCCTACAAGATCTATTTTTTCCACACTGATGACAGCAAATGTGTTTGGGAGGAGTGTCTATGAAGCCCCATCTGTCTTTATCATAACAAGACGACAATAAATAAAACCACTGACCAACAAGGGCGAGAGAGAAGGGTACAGAAACTTTATTAGGTTACAAATAAAGATCCAATTAAAACCACTGAAATCACATCAATCAACAAGCCACGTGATTTGAGAAGAACATGATACATGAATGATGAGTTATGCACCAGAAAAAGTTTAACCCTATAAAGCCTACTGTATGATATTTAATACATACATTTCTAAAACCTATAAAATAGCATCTGCACCAAATTTCAATTGTTCATTTGGGCCTCCTTTTTTTCGTCTCAAGTATGAGCTCCATACTGTCATATCACACCTGTATATGGGCCATAAAAGCCTGATTTATCAAATATGATACTCAGGGCCGGCGGAAGCGCAGGGCAAACTGGGCAATTGTCCAGGGTGCCAGATCACTAGAGGGCGCTGCACCATGACAAGCGCTATCGACAATGTCTTCGCTGGGAGTTTGATTGACAGACGATCTAACCGATCATAACGCAGAATCCGCCGTTATGTCCGACAAAGCAGTCGGGGGAGTTAGTAAATTAACGTCGTTGGACTTGGTGTGCACTGACATCTTTCCGCAGTTGAAACATTCCTTCCGATGTTCATTCATGTTTATTTGATGCTATAAATGAACTAGTAGGAAGAGATGATTGGTTCACAAGCCGCTTGAAATGAGGTGCTACAGCGATCTGTCACGACACATTAAAGAGACACAAAATGGTATTTATTGTTTAAATTTCTTTAAAAATTACAAAATTTGAAATTTGTTTCAAATCAAAAGTAACCTGCTCTGTCTTGTCTGTTGAAGTGTTGTCAGTGTCCTCTTTGCTCCAATATGATAAATTGGAATTTTTTTCTCTAAAAATTTTGAAGGTAGGGGGCGGCATATTCCTATTTTGCCTATTTTTTTTTAGATTTCTATATTTTTATATTTTCGTCTGTTTCATTTTTATATGTCAGGCTTTACAGGGTTAATACTTAGTGGTGTTTGCAAAGACAAAACATTAATATTAGTGAGTTTAACATCCCTAAAACAAAAAAAAAATAAAACATGATCTATGAATTAAGTGATAGAAATGAATTATCAATCAGTGTAGCTCAAGCATTGCATTGTGGCATCACATCACTTTATAGAGATGCATCTACCAAAGTAATGGAAAGTGCTAACTAAACCTCTGCAGGTAAAGTGTGCCAGTCTAATTGATCTAGTTGAACTGCAAATGACACACAGTTGTGTAACGGCTATAAGAAAACAGAAAACCAGGAAAACAGCACAAATGTTCTGGTAAGCTGAAGTGGTCTTTTGAGTGCTCACGCTGTCACCTCAATGACAAGAGGAGCAATTCCCAGAATGGCGAATTAGGAGATCATCATCTCTCTCTGAAATTCTCCAGCTCAGTGGGCAGTCAATTGTGGCATGTGAGGGGGCGTCGCTCCTTAATTACGCTGATAATATGATTGTTTTTCACGCTGATCGTGCCCCCTCCTCTCTGTGAAAACGGCGAAATCCCTGGACTTTTGAATCAGAATCGTGCGGCGCCAGAGCGTGGCAAGCATGCTCCAAACTCAGAAATCACACTCACACCTTCAAGCTCCAGTGGTTTTCCTTATTACGCACTGATTCAGTTCATTTCTTATCTATATTTTTACATTTTATGAAAAAAATAGTGGTGCTTTCCCATGCAAACCTCACCACCAAGATGTGTTCTGCAAGAGCAAATCTATGCGGTTAGTATGGTATTAGGTGGCCAGTTGCATAAACTGCTTAGACTAGTCTTACAAGTTAGTCATCATCTTCAGGACTGGTCATAACATTTTTAAGTTACATAAAATGGTAGATTGGTCTAATTTGAATCTGAAAAAAAAAAAAAAAATCACATTAGCGAAATTTCAGTGATAGCAAAAAAAAGAAACATTGTCAATAGTGTTCTTAAACAGAAGTCACTTTCAAATTAAGCAGCTTTCTGTTGGTCAGCGCTACAAATTTGAAAAACATTAAAGACGTTTGCGTGAGGAACTTTATCGCCTTGTACGAAACTTCTAATCGCGCAGATTCTTTATTGGAATTACCACGAAATTTCGCCAAGCAATGGTAAATGTGTCCGCATCTTAACACTGATTAGCCCTATCCAATGCTCTTAAGACACAATCTTAACATAGTGGCTGTATCCGAAATCACATACTTCCCTACTATATAGTACTATATAGGTCATTTTTTCAAGCACCTTATTATGACCTTTATTTATGCTTTTCAGTCATGTGCCCTCTAGCTGGCGTAAAAATAATGACAGCGTCGTGTTACGTCTGTTGTCATGAAATGACGTATGACAGTCGTTACCAATGAAAATGCGTGTTCATTTAAATGCAATGTGTGGACTTTTTACACAGTGCCTTACTCACCATTTGTCCTATTTCCATTTAGCAAAACTCATTTTTTATTAATGACTACACCTACCCCAACCCTAAACCTACCTTTAGTGAATTATAGTGCATATATACTTTATGAGCACATGCATTCCCTGGGATTGTAAACTTTTGAGGTTTTTGTACATTTTTGTACAATTTTGTACAGTAATTCCTTCTGATGTATTTGGTAACACTTAAGTAATTACTTGTGGGTTACCATAAACTTCACTTTAGAATACTGATCCAAATAATTAGTAATTCCTTCTGAAGGATTTGGTAATACTTCAGTCATTACTAGTGGGTTACCATGACCTTTATTTTAGAATTAATTATACATTATGCATCATTCACGTTAACTATGAAACTGTATATAGTAGTTCTTAGTAGTTCTCTGGGAGGTATGAAAAAATAGTAGTTACTAGAGTGTTAATAATGCATTACTTATTTGTTCCTGTGTAGTTATTCATTGATGAATGATCAGTATTCTAAAGTGTTACTGGTCACATGGTAGTAACAACATGGTGAATGTAGTACGTCCAGATTACACACATTCATACTATATAGAACATACTTTTTTTAGAGGTTGTGAAGTAATTATTACTTATTCAAAATAAGTACCTACTCAAGAGTGTATGTGATTTCGGATACATTGTGGTTAATACGTTTCAATGGGGACATTTTTGTCCTTAAGGTCCTAAGTGGAAATCTTTTGTGTACCCATTGTAAAAAAAGATGTATTAAAGGAGATGAGGGTGAAATATTAAAATTTCAATAAAAATACAAATTTATGCAGTTGGAATTTACACAGGCAAAATGATCAAAATAACAAAAATGAGAAATCAAAAATGTCCTTAAGGATGCACGAGGGTTAAATAATATATTACCATTACACCAAAAGCAGCCTAAATGGTTTTTGATTAAAGGGTTAGTTCACCCAAAAATGAAAATTCTGTCATTAATTACACCCGTAAGACCTTCTTTCATCTTCAGAACACAAATTAAGATATTTTTGATAAAATCTGATGGCTGTATTCACATGAACTGTTTTAAATATGTCTTTAGTAGCTTTCTGGGCATCTGAAAGTGTAAATTATCTTGCTGGCAATGGAGATCTCCTAAGCCATCGGATTTTATCAAAAATATCTTAATTTGTGTTCCGAAGGTCTCACGGGTGGGGAACAAAATGAGGGTATGTAATTAATGACAGAATTTTCATTTTTGGGTGAACTTACCCTTTAAATGTACAACACAATAATAACATTGTGTTAAAGTATTACCAATGCATTTTTTAAAAGATGAAAAGATGATTTACCACTTTTAGAACATTTAGAATGCATCTATGCTAAAGCACATCAATTTGCCCAGCTGTTTTCATTTATTTTATGGAAATCATCTCCAAATCAACAATACATCAGTGTCAGTATCTCATAATTTCATGATAAACACGCTCAACGGATCACATCAGGTGGCCACAGCACTCTGAGTGCGGTTAGCTGTAACGCACACTATAAGAAAAGCGCTACCAATGATAGACATTTTCTCCAATTATTCTACGGAGGTGAATGAGAAGTGAATATGTGGAAGGGTGTGAGGATAGTTCTAGAGCTCTGATGGTAATCACCAGCTCTGCGTCTGATATCAGCTGATGGTGACACTCAGTTAATGGCTGATTTGCCCTGCTGTTGAATTCACTGGTTGGGGAAGCTCTCGGCGTTAGAAAGAAGTCACTGCTTCCTGTTCAGTCGGCTGGTGAGGGATCGCTGTGCATTCTTAATTGCACCCAAACCAACAAACATTAAAGCCTACGTGCTTTGGACAGGCCCAGTCTGTGCACTGACAGAGCTGCCCTCCAGATACTCTCTCTTTTACCTCCGATCTGCATTTCATTCTCTCAATCCTCCTCTGATCTTCCCGTCCGCCTGCCCTCTTCCTTTCTGCACAGCTTGTCTGATGTGCAGATGTTTCACAGTTCCGTTCCTCTGTTCTGAGACGTGCCACGGCTGGTCAAGCTGCCTGAAACTGAGCATAATTGACAGTCTTCTCCTTGTTCTGAATTCAGTTAGCAGCAAAGAACCAAACCCACCATCACACACCTGGCAGTTTTCACGAATAAAGACTATTTCTTTTAAAGCATTAGAAACAAAAATGCCATGTTTTTGTTGAGACAACTAGAATGATAATCAATTTGACTAATCACTTAATAATATACATAATAGTAATCAGAATTGATCATAAAAATCAATTGACCTCTGATAAGTGCAGTTAGATAAACTAGATATAATATCAAATTAATCTATTATGAAAGTATCTAGTTTGAAAACATCAAAAGTCTGTACCCCCTTTTACAAAGGGAAATGTTGTCATCCATGTTTCTTGTTTACAGTCATGAAACCGCAAAACATAACCTCATTTTATTTCAGTTGCTCATTTATTCTGCACACACATGGATCAAAAATTATACGAGGTACGAGGGTCCGTGGCTCTGCCATGGGAGAAAGCGTAACGGCTAACCTGGATCACGTGTCCCTTGATAACCAATCAGATTACAGCCTTGACGTCATTGAATTTCATTCAGACTTCATCGAAAACAAATGTTTGAGAGCAAACATTTTGAAGAAACATTTTAGCCAATGGACGGTCGATTCATTAAACGATAAGCTATTTCCTCACAAAAGCAGTTTACTCAGCCTTGTTAAAAGAGTCTAATGTGAGTTTGAATATCATTTTGTGTGATCATTATAACCATATTGAAGATGATAATGGTTAAGTGCAGTGCACTTGCAGAGAGGCTCTGCCCACACACTCTTCTGATTGGCTGTGATTTTTTGATTGATTTTGTCGTAGTTGTGTTGCATCTGGTGTGGACTGACAAACTGCTTGTCACTGAAATCTTATTGCATCGTGTCTGGTTAGGACATGGTGTTAGAGTCAAAGGTTTTTATAGAGTGGATTTTGTATATATACAAATTTCTGCCATGAAACTCTAGATGACGCAGGCTAATAGGTCCTTAACTCAACCTGCTTGTAATCACATCATTCTCTATAGGGCGCAGCTGATTGGTTTGTGCTGTATCAGTAGCCAATTAGCTCACTGCTCAACCTTCAAATGATTGGTTAGCATTATTGTAGCAGTTGCAGCATGCTTGTAGAGAAACCCTACACCCTTCCCCAGCTCCACCTGTACAGATCTGTTTATGTATGCTATATTGTACAACAGCAGCAGCAGCATGTCTTACTTGCTCACAGCAGCATGTCGTGTATGTATTGGCAGTAGCAAGTCCCGTACTTGCTCTGCAGCAGCAGTAGCAATGACAACAGCAGCAGTAATATCCAACAGCAGCAGCAATAATAGCAGCAGCAAAAACAGCAACATCAATAACAACAGCAGCAGCAATAACAACAGCAGCAAAAACAGCAGCAGCAGTGATAATAGCAGCAGCAAAAACAGCAACATCAATAACAACAGCAGCAGCAAAAACAGCAGCATCAATAACAGCAGCAGTAATAACCAACAGCAGCAATAATAGCAGCAGCAAAAACAGCAACATCAATAACAACAGCAGCAGCAAAAACAGCAACATCAATAACAGCAGCAGTAATAACCAACAGCAGCAGCAGCAGCAGCAGCAATAATAGCAGCAGCAAAAAAGCAACATCAATAACAACAGCAGCAGCAATAACAACAGCAGCAATAATAGCAGCAGCAAAAACAGCAACATCAATAACAACAGCAGCAGCAATAACAGCAGCAGCAGCAGCAGCAGCAGTAATAACAGCAGCAACAGCAGCAATAACAGCAGCAGCAGTAATAACCAACAGCAGCAGCAGCAGCAGCAATAGCAGCAGCAAAAACAGCAACATCAATAACAACAGCAGCAGCAATAACAACAGCAGCAATAACAACAGCAGCAAAAACAGCAGCAGCAGCAGCAAAAACAGCAACATCAATAACAACAGCAGCAGCAAAAACAGCAGCATCAATAACAGCAGCAGCAGTAATAACCAACAGCAGAAGCAGCAGCAGCAATAATAGCAGCAGCAAAAACAGCAGCATCAATAACAGCAGCAGTAATAACCAACAGCAGCAGCAGCAGCAATAATAGCAGCAGCAAAAACAGCAACAGCAGCAGCAGCAGTAATAGCAGCAGCAAAAACAGCAACATCAATAACAACAGCAGCAGCAAAAACAGCAATAACAGCAGCAGCAGTAATAACCAACAGCAGCAGCAGCAATAGCAGCAGCAAAAACAGCAACATCAATAACAGCAGCAGCAGCAATAACAACAGCAGCAGCAAAAACAGCAGCAGCAATAATAGTAGCAGCAAAAACAGCAACATCAATAACAACAGCAGCATCAATAACAACAGCAGCAAAAACAGCAGCAGCAGCAGCAATAATAGCAGCAGCAAAAACAGCAACATCAATAACAACAGCAGCAAAAACAGCAGCAGCAGCAGCAGCAATAATAGTAGCAGCAAAAACAGCAACATCAATAACAGCAGCAGCAAAACAGCAGCAGTAATAACCAACATCAGCAGCAGCAATAATAGCAGCAGCAAAAACAGCAACATCAATAACAACAGCAACATCAATAACAACAGCAGCATCAATAACAACAGCAGCAGCAATAACAACAGCAGCAAAAACAGCAGCAGCAGCAATAATAGCAGCAGCAAAAACAGCAACATCAATAACATCAGCAGCAAAAACAGCAGCAGCAGCAAAAACAGCAGCAGCAGCAGCAGCAATAATAGCAGCAGCAAAAACAGCAACATCAATAACAACAGCAGCAGCAATAACAACAGCAGCAAAAACAGCAGCAGCAGCAGCAGCAATAATAGCAGCAGCAAAAACAGCAACATCAATAACAACAGCAACATCAATAACAACAGCAACATCAATAACATCAGCAGCAAAAACAGCAGCAGCAGCAAAAACAGCAGCAGCAGCAGCAATAATAGCAGCAGCAAAAACAGCAACATCAATAACAACAGCAACATCAATAACAACAGCAACATCAATAACATCAGCAGCAAAAACAGCAGCAGCAGCAGCAATAATAGCAGCAGCAAAAACAGCAACATCAATAACAACAGAAGCAGCAATAACAACAGCAGCAAAAACAGCAGCAGCAGCAGCAGCAATAATAGCAGCAGCAAAAACAGCAACATCAATAACAACAGCAGCAAAAACATCAGCAGCAGCAATAATAGTAGCAGCAAAAACAGCAACATCAATAACAACAGCAGCAGCAAAAACAGCAGCATCAATAACAGCAGCAGCAGCAGCAGTAATAACCAACAGCAGCAGCAGCAATAATAGCAGCAGCAAAAACAGCAACATCAATAACAACAGCAACATCAATAACAACAGCAGCATCAATAACAACAGCAGCAGCAATAACAACAGCAGCAAAAACAGCAGCAGCAGCAATAATAGCAGCAGCAAAAACAGCAACATCAATAACATCAGCAGCAAAAACAGCAGCAGCAGCAAAAACAGCAGCAGCAGCAGCAGCAATAATAGCAGCAGCAAAAACAGCAACATCAATAACAACAGCAGCAGCAATAACAACAGCAGCAAAAACAGCAGCAGCAGCAGCAGCAATAATAGCAGCAGCAAAAACAGCAACATCAATAACAACAGCAACATCAATAACAACAGCAACATCAATAACATCAGCAGCAAAAACAGCAGCAGCAGCAAAAACAGCAGCAGCAGCAGCAATAATAGCAGCAGCAAAAACAGCAACATCAATAACAACAGCAACATCAATAACAACAGCAACATCAATAACATCAGCAGCAAAAACAGCAGCAGCAATAATAGCAGCAGCAAAAACAGCAACATCAATAACAACAGAAGCAGCAATAACAACAGCAGCAAAAACAGCAGCAGCAGCAGCAGCAATAATAGCAGCAGCAAAAACAGCAACATCAATAACAACAGCAGCAAAAACATCAGCAGCAGCAATAATAGTAGCAGCAAAAACAGCAACATCAATAACAACAGCAGCAGCAAAAACAGCAGCATCAATAACAGCAGCAGCAGCAGTAATAACCAACAGCAGCAGCAGCAATAATAGCAGCAGCAAAAACAGCAACATCAATAACAACAGCAGCAGCAATAACAACAGCAGCAGCAGCAAAAACAGCAGCATCAATAACAACAGCAGCAGCAGCAATAACAACAGCAGCAAAAACAGCAGCAGCAGCAATAATAGTAGCAGCAAAAACAGCAACATCAATAACAACAGCAGCAGCAAAAACAGCAGCATCAATAACAGCAGCAGCAGTAATAACCAACAGCAGCAGCAACAGCAATAATAGCAGCAGCAAAAACAGCAACATCAATAACAACAGAAGCAGCAATAACAACAGCAGCAGCAAAAACAGCAGCAGCAGCAGCAGCAATAATAGTAGCAGCAAAAACAGCAACATCAATAACAACAGCAGCAAAAACAGCAGCAGCAGCAGCAGCAATAATAGTAGCAGCAAAAACAGCAACATCAATAACAACAGCAGCAGCAAAAACAGCAACATCAATAACAACAGCAGCAAAAACAGCAGCAGCAGCAATAATAGCAGCAGCAAAAACAGCAACATCAATAACAACAGCAGCATCAATAACAGCAGCAGCAGCAGTAATAACCAACAGCAGCAGCAGCAGCAGTAGTAATAATGTACTAGTAATGAAACAGAGATTTCTGACCTTTTGAGAAAACATCCTTTAAAGATATGCATGTAATTAAAATCTACAGACACAAATAGATAATAAAAGAACACATAAATGTCTATTTTGGATGTTTTCTTTCCAGTAGTCTTAAAGAAGGAATGCAATAAAGGCAAAAGAGCCCAAAATCTCAAAACTGACCAGTGCATGAAAAAACTCTGGTTTGTCTGTAGTGACTTTGTGATGGTTTTTTATTCGCCCAGGCTGTTTGTCTCTGGAGGGATATTCAATGTGTTTTCCAGGTTCAATGGAGTGTTATAATTACACTCGGCATCAAGAGGCTTTTCGAGCCGTTAGCTTCTTGCTAACGGCACTCAGCATCAAATAGAGTAGCATGACCCTTCACTCATGTGTGCTAAAGCACTAAAAATAATCATCCCCTTTTAACTTGGAGAACTCTGGCTCAAAACTGCAATTGTGAGGATGTTTATTCTGAACAAAATATTGAAAATAACACAAACTGTCACAGAATAATAGCTAATGTTGGCATTCTTTTGATCATAGCGTTGCAATGCTAAAAAGCAGTCATGTTAAAAAATATAATTATTTTAAATTAAAACTGTGGTGGTTCTATGTTACCAAATGTTATTGTTCTTCCTCATAGCATTTACCATTGTTGCGGAACAGGGCAATGGAAACGGTAAATTAATTTTTTTGCCCGGTGCTACATGAATGAATCATGCATATTAGCAGTTCATGTTTTTTGTGTATAATTTGCACTGGTGTAGATGCATTTATTCTCTTTGACCTGTGCATCATGTGTTGATTCACAAAGAATATTTGAAGAACGTTGAGGACCAAACAACATTGAACCCCATTGATGTAACATTTAATTGAAAGTTTTATTCTGAGAGCAAGAAACAAATACCAGACTACACATGCCTAAAGCTCTGGTCCATCCATCCATCCATCCATCTAGACAGACAGACAGATATTCTACAGGTGAACAATTAGCATTCACAATAGAGAGAGAAAAAAATGCATTTGTTGATTTGTTAAACTGACATGTACCTTGAAACAACGTTCTTGTTGCTATGACGATAGGATGGGAGCCATATTATTTTCCATTTCAGCTAACTATCTAATTAGCTGTTGAGTGCTGTTGGTACAAGTTAGCTGCATGGAAACAACAATACGCTTCACTATTCAAATACTTCATTTCTTCTTATTCTTATGGCTTTGAGGACAACAACATTCACTGTTTAGACAGGTTAGAGCGTTTGGAAAATGGAATGGAAGCTTAAAATCAACATTAAATATTTAAAAAAATGTATTTGATTGACACTTTTATACATATGACTTACAAATGAGTCAGTATTCACAACTCAGCCAAGTAGACTGACCAGCAAGAAAGCGCCTTATATTGCATCCAGCAATAGAACTCATTTAAACTGGTGTCCAGAAAGAAAGAAAGAACCGAACAGTACTGCAAGCCATAAGTAAGGCCAACATACAGTATACCCTTTGATTTAAACTGACTAAAAAATAATTTCAATGCCAAATGAACAGCATGATCGCAGTATGAATCAAAAGTGAAGAAACAGTCCGGGGTGAAGTGGCTAATCAAACAAGTGGGGTTCCAAAGCCACCAGCCCTCGGCAGCAGGCTAAGCGCGCTAATAAAAGAACTCAGTGAGTCAGAAGAGAGCCGCGGTGCTGAAGGGTGTTTATGGACGAGCTCCGGTATTTATAGTCATCCATCAAGGAAAGTCTGCAGGGGCCTCATCGAGCACGAGCCGGACAGAAATGCCTGCCAAATCAGACCACTTCTAAACCATTCTTCATAATGGAAAGGTGCATTAAGGGCGGAAACATATGGCAATTGTTATACTTTTTTTTTTTTTCATTTGCATGCATTTACTTACTGTATTTTTTGTGCACTTGTCTTTTCTTGCTTTTTCTTTTCTTTGGATTTAATGATATTATTATTATTATTATTATTATTATTTTTTTTTTTTGCATGATAAACAAAAATGTCCAATAAGTGTTTGAAAAATGCAAAACTACTGTTAGACAAAACAAGCATTTATGGAATTGGACTTTTGGACTTTTGCCTCTTTTCTTATTCCAGAAGCTGTTTCACTCAGATATACGTCACAATAGAGAAGAAAAGACTATGGCAACTTACGTTTCATGCTGGCTTTAATAATACATTTTATTGATAAAAAAATGTATGTTTGTCACATTTTGAGTTTGTTTTTTTATTCTCTTTCTGTTCCATTCATGTCTGAGTTTTCTTTGTTAATCTTCTAGGTTGTTAATAAGATCGGTCATCCTCATTTTCCACCTGTTGTCTCCTAGGTTACAGATTTGACTAGTGTCCTTAGTTTAGGTGTGTATTGTTAATTAGTCTCATTAGTGCCTCAGTTTTCCATGTATAAAAGCCCTTAGTTTCTGTCCGTTCTTTGTCAAGTTTTGTTTAAAGTTACATGGTGTTTGTAGTAAGTTTTCCTGGTTATTTGCCCTGTTCCTTGTTTGGATTGTTCTATTAAAAGTTTTTGAAGATATCTGTTGTGCGCTTGAATACTGAAACCCCCATCATGAAATGCTTTAATCAGTGCTTTAATTGTTTGCAATTTTTTGCATGACTTGTTGACTTTAGTATCATTGATATACAGGTGCATCTCAATAAATTAGAATGTTGTGTTAAAGTTCATTTATTTCAGTAATTCCACTCAAATCGTGGAACTCGTGTATTAAATAAATTCAATTCACACAGACTGGAGTACTTTAAGTCTTTGGTTCTTTTAATTGTGATGATTTTGGCTCACATTTAACAAAAACCCACCAATTAACTATCTCAATAAATTTGAATACTTCATAAGATCAATAAAAACAGGATATTTTAAACAGAAATGTCAGGCTTCTGAAAAGTATGTTCATTTGTGCACTCAATACTTGGTTGGGCCTCCGTTTGCATGAATTACTGCATCAATGCGGCGTGGCATGGAGGCGATCAGCCTGTGGCACTGCTCAGGTGTAATGGAAGCCCGGGTTGCTTTGATAGTGGCCTTCAGGTCATCTGCATTGTTGGGTCTGGTGTCTTTCATCTTCCTCTTGACAATACCCCATGGATTCTCTATGGGGTTCAGGTCAGGCGAGTTTGCTGGCCAATCAAGCACAGTAACACCATGGTCACTGAACCAGCTTTTGTTACCTTTGGCAGTGTGGGCAGGTGCCAAATCCTGCTGGAAAACGAAATCAGTATCTCCATAAAGCTTGTCAGCAGAAGGAAGCATGAAGTGCTCTAAAATTTCCTGGTAGATGGCTGCGTTGACTGTGGACTTCAGAAAACACAGTGGACCAACACCAGCAGATGACATGGCAGCCCAAATCATCACTGACTGTGGAAACTTCACACTGGACTTCAAGAAACATGGTTTCTGTGCCTCTCCACTCTTCCTCCAGACTCTGGGACCTTGATTTCCAAATGAAATGCAAAATTTACTTTGATATGAAAAGAGGACTTTGAACCACTAAGCAACAGTCCAGTTCTTTTTCTCCTTAGCCCAGGTAAGACGCTTCTGACATTGTCTTTGGTTCAGAAGTGGCTTGGTATGTGGAATGTGACAGGTGTAGCCCTTTTCCTGAAGACGTCTGTGTGTGGTGGCTCTTGATGCACTGACTCCAGCTTCAGTTCACTCCTTTTGAAGCTCTCCTAAGTTCTTAAATCAGCTTTGCCTGACAATCTTCTCAAGCCTGCGGTCATTCCTTTCACTTTTACACCTTTTCCATCCATTTTTCCTTCCAGTCAACTTTCCATGAATATGCTTTGGCACAGCACTCTGCAAACAGCCAGCTCTTTCAGCAGTGACCCTCTGTGGCTTACCCTCATTGTAGAGGGTCTTGATGATCGTCTTCTGGACAACTGTCAAGGACAGCAGACTTCCCCATGACTGCTGTTGGGATTACTGACCTAAACCCAGTATTTATACCCTGAGAATGGTAATTTAATAGAACTTGAAATTAAATATTCTAATAATTTGAGATACTGATTTTTTTATTTTGATGAGCAGCAAGCCGTAATCATCAAAATGAAAACAAAAAAAGTCTGGAAATATTTTACTTTATGTCTAATAAATCTAGAATATATTTAAGTTTTACTTTTTGAATTAAATTAATCAAATTTATTGAGATGCACCTGTACTATTAGCTTTTGTTAATATTTTGAATTAGGTTTTTTTATTTTATTTTATGTTTTCATTTTATTTTAGTAAAAGTTTTAGTAATTTAGTTGTGTTTTTTTATTACAATATTATAAATTTACGTTTATATATATATATATATATATATATATATATATATATATATATATATATATATATATATTTTATTCCAGTTATTTTCAATTGATTTTTTTTTTTTTTTTAAATGGTTTTAGTTAACAACAATAACTCTGGTTGTTGATAATTAAAGCAGCTTGTACCAGCAGTTCAAACAATTTAATTGGATGCAGATGCTATGTCTGTTTTTTATATATATATATAAACTGTCTACAAAATCAAATGGTTTCTGACCTCTAGACCTTCGGGTTAACACCTCTCAGATGAAAGCTGTCTCGCTGTCTCTCACTCTGCAGAGAAGGTTCGGTCCACAGGGAGACCTGTCCACCACACTAACAGCCGTTCCCGAGGAGGCATCCTCTGGAGACGACACACATCACTGAGGAATTCAGGAGAACATGGAGCAGAAACAGGAAGTTTACTGGCTTACAGTAAGTGTTCTGTCTGTAATAAAGCTGCTGGTGGTGAATTCAATGTAAAAGTCAAACTACACTTACTGAACAAAATGTGAGTGGGCGTTCCATGCAAAATGTAGAAAGGGCAAACACCATTAATTAGCCTACAGTATATACTTATTAATTTGTTCCTTATTTTTGCAGTGGTAACCTGTTTAAACTGGACGCCAGTGGCACAGCACAGCATGGTGTAAGCAAATAACATGCCTACGGTGGTGCACTCTTTAAAAAAAAAAAAAAAAAGGTTCCAAAAGGTTTTTTTTTTTGTAGTAGAATCATTTTTTTAAAGCATTTTTTAAAGGTTCCGTAGACGTTAAAGGTCATTTATGGAACCATTAATGCCCATAAAGAACCTTTATTATTAAAGCAGCTCAAGGTCACATGTGGGTGTTTCTTCAAGTATGTGCACTTTTTGAATTTACTAAAGCACACATTTACATTCTTATGGAAGCTTGTTTCCGCCATGAAATAAAAAAAATAAAAAAGGTAATTGTGACTTTTTTAATTGTGACTCACAATTCTGACTTTTTTCCAGAATTGTAAAATAAAAACTTGCAATTGCATGTTATAATGTCCAATTGTGAGGGGAAAAAAGACTAACGTCCAAATTGTGAGATGAAAAGTTGCAATTAACTTTGGCGGATCAAGCTTCCATACGTTCTTACTAGTTTTATTTGTTTAAAAATTAATAGCCGTTATACGATACCAAAATTTCAGTAGTTGGTACCAATACCAAAGATTTGCAGTTCTTGGTATCAATTTTGGTACTGTAACTATTTTATTTTAAAAGTTTTTTAAACTATTAATATTAAATAATTGTAGCCTTCAGATATTGTTAATTTAAGTAAATATTGCATTAGAAAGAATCAAATGAAGAGTTATTAATAAAATGAAAAACAACGAAACACACTTACACCACACAACTTAATGCACAAATTTATTTTGGTATACCAGAATGTTTTGTCCCATCCATTGCTCTGGTTATCACAGTGTCAAACATTGTACAATTTCAGATCAGTCCCACATTTTAATATGCTTGTCACTTCCGCAACTTTGTAGTGTGTGTACTTAGCAGCACAAAAAATAAAATTTTCTTCAAATTATGAATGGGTTATACAGAAAGCAAGTAAAGTTATATAAAGAAAGCAACAACTGAAGCTTCAGTGTTGTGTGCGGACAACTAAGCAGTCAAAGCTTTGACATTGATAGGGATCTTCTTTAGAGATATTATTTGGCAATAAATAGCTTCAGCTTTATTGATAATCATTTCATGAACAATTTCAGGCCGTATTCCATAATCTCTTTTTGCAGCTGTTTGAAATTTATTTTATCCACTTACTGGAGCTGCCGACTGACCCAGAATAAAACATGTATGTCATACACCACAGCTTTATATATTAATCAGTTGCATCAAGTCAGTCAGTAATAGTTGTTAGTAGCTGAACAGTGGAGTAAACTTTTCTTGTTCTTTTGGCAGGAAACAATATTTTTATCCTGAAGCTGAAGTTCAGAGGTCCCCTGAACCCTGCGGTGTGTGGGTGAGGTCAAATGCTTTTTATTCTTGCCGCTTTGGTATTTGTGCTGGATATTTTGCAAGCATCTTTGATTTTAGAGTCTATCGTGCTGGCAGAGAAGTGACTTCAGTGAGTTTGTAGTTGGGAAAAGATGCAAAACCAACTCAAAAATGTGTCTTAAAAATTGTACAAATGCCAACGAAAACACATTGATTCTGACTCTGTTTTGTCCAGTTTAAAAACAACCCTACACATAAAGTTGTCATTCTGACAGATCAAAAATAATTTGTTTTAAATGCTTTCAGATGAGAGTATATTGAAATCTTTCTAAAAAATAATGTGTTGGCTCAACAACAACAACAAAAATTAACGCATCAATTTGCATCCATTTTTTTTTTAGTTCTGACGACTTTTTGAGTGAATTTACATTTAACCAACAAGCTACATTGAGTTAGAGGAACTTAATAATTTGTAGCATAAACACAAATTTTTAAGTTGATTACTCAAAAAAAAAAAAAAAAAAAAAAAGTTGAGATAACACTTTTCCCAAGTTATTTAAAAGAGAATGCTTTCAGTTCAGACAGGAGCACTTTGGCAAGTTACTTGAGTTTATTGAACACAATTTATCTTTGGCGGTATGGTTCCTTATGGGGGTTCTTGCTCCAAAATTAATTGAACATACAAGAGCTTTAACATTAACCCCCCAGAACCATCAGCTTGGAAATACATAGACAATTAAGATACTTAGTAATGTCTTTAAAAGCAAACATGGTAATCGTGTAGATATGGCAGTGGGACGTCTATACTGTAGCTTGGTTTTGAGGATGAGTGTCTCTCAGCAGTGAGGTCCATGCCAGCCGGGACTTGAAAGCCTTAGTGATCTGAAACAAAAGAAGACGACAACCAGAAGGTGCACAGTAATTTGCTCATGGTTATAATGGGGAGGGAGGGAGGGATGCGAGCAGTTTGAGCATACTTACCGAGCAGTAATGCCACGTATATATGTCCTGTGTCTAATAGGAGAATGGTAGTGATTGGAGCGATTTGACAGCTGACCGTGTCAGCTGGTCGCAGCACTATGCCTACGTGGCCTGACTGAACTAATGCTGCGCTCGTTTTTAGAAGCATTGTTAAAGGGTAAATTCACCCCCCCCCCCCCAAAAAAAACATTTACTTACCCTCATGTTGTTTCAAACCCATATGACTTTCACAAAAGGAATTTTTAAATAATTTTAACAATATTCTTTCCCATACAACAAAAGCATATAGTGACAATTCTGTCAAACACTAAAAGGATCAGAATCCCCATAGTGTCTTAGATTTAGTCCATATGATTTGTTTTCCAAGTCTTCTGAAGCTGTACGATGGCTTTGTGTGAGAAACACACTGAAATTTAAATCATTCACTGACAATCTCATTTGCATGCTTGTGCATATTTGAATTTGGCAAATGGCATCATAAACATTTGCAACTATTTAAAAGAAAATGCAAGCAGAGAAAACAACAGTTCTCACAAAGTCCTATTAATGAAGTATTTACGTATGTACCTTACTTACAAGCATCAGAATCTTCTGTTCAATGTCTGTTCTAGGGAACACAGGATGCAAAAAATAACCAGCAAATGACACTAACAAATGTTTTGTACAGACAAATATGTCTCTTATGATGTTTTTTTTTTTGTTTTGGGTTCGTTGGATTTGTTAGTGAGCTAGAGAAGAGGCTAATGAGAATGCATTTACCTGTGGCTTCAAGCCTAATGAGTCAAGATGTGCTGCCAAGAGGGAAACTTGAGCATTAGGATGCAGGCCAGTCAGGATGATCTTTCCAGCTCCCAAAAAATAGCTGAAGCATTAATATTCTATTAGAATACTAGTGGTGCGGCCAATGTTATCGAATCATTTTTGTTAACTACTTAGCCTAACTCTTTCCCCACCATTGACGGAATTTTCCATCGTTTATGACAACGCTTCCCTGGCATTGATGGAAATTTCCAGCAATCCATGTTTTTACTGTTATACAGTATGGGGCGCTATCACGCATCTTCTGAAAGAGTACATAATCTCTGCATCAAAACACAGGCAAAGAAGAAGCACCAAGTGATAGAAGCATTGCTTATGCACATGTAAAATAATGCAATCATTAATCATTAAACAGCATATAAATCAAAACTGCCTAATGTTACTGAATGAAATGTCAAACCCATGAAGACCTCATGAAGAGTTTTGGAGGTGTTGATGGACTCGATCTACACTGTAAAAAATGACCGTGATTTTAACAGTAAAAGACTGTAAAAATGCTGCGGTGAAAAACTGGTCAATTGGTTTACAGAAAGTTTCCGTACTATATACGGTGAATAACTGTAATAGATCTAACGGTACATTTAATGTAATTTTACGGTAAAATACCGTTAAATTCACAGTTTTTGGAAGTGAAAAATAACAATTCATTGTAAAATTTACAGTGAAAAACCGTAAACGTTTCTTCTTAGTTTTTCTCATTTTTTTCTAATCAGTTATGTACATTAGGGTTTTATGTTACATCTAATGTTGTTAAATTAATGTTTATTGCATTTTTAAAATTTAATGCATGTTACCATGATGGTGTTTAGTGTGTGTGTGAATGACACTGTGTGCACCTTCTATATATTAGTATTGTGCTTCTCAGCTTGTGGAAAAGCTGGTTGTGATGAACTTTGATTCATCATGTGACTCTCATCACCACTGTGTTTGGTGACTGTCAGTGTATTATAAAGGTACAAAAAAGATATTAGTACTTCATTAGGTTGGTAAATTAACATTATATCAGTTAATGAAATACGTTATTTTACCATAAATTTTACTGGGATTTTTTTTTACAGTGTGTAACAATGATGTTAATATTACTGAAATCCAATGTTAAATATACATATTTAAAATGTAAAATTCACATGTAACTCCATAAGTATGTTTACGGTTTGATGTCATTTTTACAGTATTGTTCTGGTAACCACAGCTGCCTGTATTTTTCCGTAGAAACAACGGGATTTTTTTTACAGTGTACTCCATCTGTGTTTCCATCATCGTTCTGAATCCCATCCGGACGAACTCTTTGACAAATGCAATTTTCTCAGCTTGTTGTTTAAAATGTTCCTTTTTTTAATGAAACTTACCCACATTCAAGTGTTGCTAAAAAATAATGCAAGGAGCTAGAATAAAATGTTTTTGTTGTTGTTGTTTTTAAAGCAGAGGCTCGTTTCTTTCTTTTGATATATTGTTCAGATATTAAGTTCAGATATTCAAACAACAAAATATTCCTGGGGCCATGAAAGTTTGTGAAATGATTACAAATGTTGCCGCTGGCTGGAAACTTTTTTAAAAATGCTGGCGGGGAAAGAGTTATGAGCTTTCATACTATTGTTTGAAATGTTGCATTAATGTTGTTTTCGTTTTTTTTTCCCAACACACTCAAGGGAATGTCACTCTGGTGCCATTTGCAACTCGATTCAGAGGATTTTAAACTTTGAAGTTTAGTTCACCCAAAAAATTTAAATTCAGGCATAATTTGAAAAATTGAGACTTCGTTGGGGAAATCAAAAGATAAGCAAATGAGTAAATTGATGGCCTTCTTCATCAAGCTCATAAAGCTCAAAATATTCTCATATTTTGTCTCTTTCTTACGAAAAAAATGTCTCCAAATGGATATTTCTCTTTTCTATTGGTGTCCACCTAAGTCTTGAGCTTCTCTTCCTATAAGAAATGGGTTCTGTCAATGGTAAATGGTGAAAAGCTCTTTTTTTTCCCTCCATGATTTTCTGTTCTATTGTCAATAATGACACCAAACAAATGGAGGACGATCCATTCTCCAATTTCCATTCACATATTGGCAACCATTCCCTCCAGGAGTTCATTATAAGGCACCATGTCAATGGATTCAACTGTCTTGGTAAATATTTTCATTTATAGATTGAGATGAGATGCTGAAAAATGAGTGAATAGTTAATAAGCAAGTGAGTGATGAACACAAACAAGCAACTAATTGTTGAGCTGGGTGCTCATGTTGATTTTGTTGCAGTCTACTGCCCTGCACAAAAGAAGGACGTGTGGAAATGGATTCCATGTTCTGCATAGGAAGGTAAATTAAAGCCACTGCAAAGATTTAGGACTGAAAATCTAAATGCATTACTGAATCCCTTAAATCAGGGATGGGCAAACTCGGTCCTGGAGGGCCACTGTCCTGCAGAGTTTAGCACCAACAAAACAAAAAATACAAAACGGACTCGCAAAATAATACAAAATGGAGTCTTCAAGCATGCTTTTGTTGTCCTCTCTTTTCTTAAAAAGAGAAAAAGAAAGAGGAAATATTGGGTCCATCCAATCCTGAGATTGCATAGAAAGACACCTCCTGTCTTTATATTCCTTCTCTTTGTATTCCAGACTTTGTTTGTCATTCAGTGATTTGTGCTGCGAGACTAAGTGGATCAACTTGGCGTTCACTTGTACGGTGGCTCTGAATTGTCGAAACACTTCTCAAAATGCTTGCTACGTATGTGACAAATGCAGAAAATTGAACCCGATTTGAATTTTTTTATGACAGACGAAAGTTTAGGAGGCAGTGTGTAATTGTAATTGACATGACGTAAGGTCGTATTTATTTTTTAACGTGCGAAATTTCGGACGAGAATTTCAGATCGGAGCTTTAGTCAAAAAAGCATAATACGTGCTAACGCTGTGGTACGCAGAGAAGGATACAAGGCTGTTTTTTTCAATGATGTCAATGGAGGAGAGGCTTCACTCCTGGAACATTTTGAAAGACAACTTATAAATCTTTAAAGACAGACCTACTGTGAACTACGAGGTTTTAAAGAAATTTCTTGACTTAAAGACGCGCTAACTTCACACTCGCCTGTAAAAACTCGCTCATCTTTCAGCAGTGAAACATTTGTTAAAGGTGGCAGGTTGAGGAAATGTGTTTCTGGATACCGACATCCTTGACTTTAATGTGACAAAAGCAAAAGAACGCAAGAGGAAGAAACAAAGATGAAATTGTGATAAAAAAGAGGCTTGTGACAGCAGGAGAAGAAAAGAAGCTTGTGATTTGTGCACAGATGAAAGAAAACAAAGCCGGAGATGGATACGACAAGACAGTACAAGGCTGCTTCAATCACAGCTGTACATTATAATCTTCCAGGACACATTTAAGGGCACTTTACAACCATACGCTTTCTCCATTTCAGCCCCTCAACTTCTATTTAATTTGTTAAAACTAAACCAAAAGGCCTTGATTCAGGTCCGGTCCACTGGGATTTTACATGAATGTCTTGATATAGGAATAAATAAATATTACTTCTCTGTGCTTTTGTGACAAATCAGTCACGTCCTCCTCGTATTGTTATTAAAGCTCGTCCTGAGTGGCTGCCAGTGGGGAGACATGAAAGAGAAATTATGATTCTGACAAACACCGTCACAGTGTGCTCAATACTCCGCCATCACGCGGCGTACAGGAGCGGGCTTCAAAGGAAATGTCAGCGTGAGAGCAGTGTGGGGAGGGAACTGACTGACAGCGGCTTACAGCACCACGACTCAATCAAGTGTGTCAGTTTGAGTCGCGCACAACGTGATGCTGAAGTTGATGCAAAATGACTTATTCTGCTTCTATGTGGCACAGAGACTGAATCAGACAGAAGAGTATTAGAAAAAGGGATTTGATTAGATGACTAAAGATATGTATCCAATGTTTACATACTGTATGCAATTTTACTGTTTTTTTTAAGTGCATGCTAATATTGCATAACCATTTTCACTAAGGGACAAGGAATTTCTCAGTAGAATTTTTCAGATGTAGAAAATGGCAAGAAATGCAAAGAGTGCCACAGGAATTTATCAATGTAACATGAACCTAAAGTAACCTCTAAAAGTTAATTAATATTATAACCCAAACTGATTGGATGCCATTGAAAAAAGCAGATGCACATTCTATATTAATGCATACTTGTAGCTCATTTTGTAGATGGCACTTGCAAAGCTAAAGTCATGGATTTGATTCCCAGTGAATACATGAATTGATCAAATATATACCCTGAATGCACTGTAGGCCTAAGCCATTTGGATAAAAGTGTAATTGTACACCGATCAGGCATAACGTTATGACCACCTTCCTAATATTGTGTTGGTCCCCCTTTTCCTGCCAAATCAGCCCTGACCCGTCGAGGCATGGACTCCACAGGCCCCTGAAGGTGTGCTGTGGTATCTGCACCAAGATGTTAGCAGCAGATCCTTTAAGTCCTGTAAGTTGCGAGGTGGAGCCTCCATGGATCGGACTTGTTTGTTCAGCACATCCCACAGATGCTCGATTGATTGAGATCTGGGGAATTTGGAACACCTCAAACTCATTGTTGTGCTCCTCAAACCATTCCTGAACCATTTTTGCTTTGTGGCAGGAGCATTATCCTGCTGAAAGAGGCCACAGCCACCAGGGAATACCGTTTCCATGAAAGGGTGTACATGGTCTGCAACAATGCTTAGGTAGGTGGTACGTGTCAAAGTAACATCCACATGGATGGCAGAACCCAAGGTTTCCCAGCAGAACATTGTCCAAAGCATCATACTGCCTCCGCCGGCTTGCCTTCTTCCCATAGCGCATCCTGGTGCCACGTGTTCCCCAGGTAAGCAACGCAAACACACTCGGCCATCCACGTGATGTAAAAGAAAACGTGATTCATCAGACCAGGTCACTTTCTTCCATTGTTCTGATGTTCACGTGTCCACTGTTGGCGCTTTCGACGGTGGACAGGGGTCAGCATGGGCAACCCTGACTGATCTGCGGCTATGCAGCCCCATATGCAACAAACTGTGCATTCTGACTCTTTTCTATCAGAACCAGCATTAACTTCTTGAGCAATTTGATCTACAGTAGCTCATTTGTTGGATCGGACCACATGGGCCAGCCTTCACTCCCCACGTGCATCAATGAGCCTTGGCCGCCCATGACCCTGTCGCCGGTTCAACACTGTTCCTTCCTTGTAGATACTGACCACTGCAGACCAGGAACACCCCACAAGAGCTGCGGTTTTGGAGATGCTCTGACCCAGTCGTCTAACCATCGCAATTTGGCCCTTGTCAAACTCGCTCAAATCCTTACGCTTGCCAATTTTCCTGCTTCTAACACATCAACCTTAAGGACAAAATGTTCACTTGCTGCCTAATATATCCCAACCACTAACAGGTGCCGTGATGAAGAGATAATCAGTTATTCACTTCACCTGTCAGTGCTCATAATGTTATGCCTGATCGGGGTAATGCATAATTGTACATTTCTAATTGAGATTGCCAACAGTTAGACAACTACATCCTTGGTAAAATAAAATAAATTAAATAAAAAAATTCTATTAATTAATTTAAAAATAGAATAATTTCTAATTAAAAATAATTAACAAAATAAAACAAATAATATCCACTATAGCGCTCCCTGATATATTAAACTGAACAAGCATTTTCTTAAGCTAGCTGGCTTAAAGTAGCAGCAAATCAGCTGCAATGGAAAAGAAACAGCTTTTCCTTGTTGAGAACCACAAACAATACCACAGTGATATGGGATAAAGCCAGTGGCACATTTGATGCTCTCAGCGTGACAGTAGCTCCAGCTCGCAGCATCATTCTTATATTAATATGATAATAAATACACTATATTATACATCTTATTGTCTGGAATTGTTTATCTCTGGATTACTCTCAAATATAAACATATGAAAATCTTACACCCTTTGAGCCTCGCATAATTTCATTTTCAACCTTCATTCACTTCTTATGCAAACAGCAACAATTCCGAGGCAAATCCTTCATATCCTCTGATGGATCTTGATTTATCCCTATTCCTCTAATAGATCTTGATTTATCCCTATTCATGACACAAAGTTCAACTTGGAAAATGAAGCACCAGTCAAACAGATCTTTTGATTACAAAATATTGATTTATTTAATGCAGTTTGACCGCTAAGTTCAGGAGCAATATGCTCATTTTGTTCCACCAAACGTGTGTAGAAAGAGCTTCCCTGTTTCAATATTTCTCCCAGCATGCCTCCAGCACCCAAATCCATGAGCGTAGGAATGATTTGACAAGTGTGGGGCACACATTCAAGACATAGGTTTTGATTATCTGCACAAAAATGAGGGTGGTAAAATTGTCTAGTTTTAATTGTTACTACGCCTCTGCATCTTTATTTTCATTATTGCGTTGATTCTTGTGCAAAATCTCCTGCACTGAGAACAGCAAGTCAATGTGATACTCTCACCTTATACAGAACCTCTCAAAAGTTTGGGGTCGGCAAGATTTTTCAATGTCAGAATTAAAATTTCCTGATGATTTCCTCACCCCCATGTCATCCAAGATGTTCATGTCTTTCTTTCTTCAGTCGAAAAGAAATTAAGGTTTTTGAGGAAAACATTCCAGGATTTTTCTCCATATAGTGGACTTCACTGGGGTTTAAAGGTCCAAATGTCAGTTTCAGTGCAGCTTCAAAGAGCTCTACATGATCCCAGATGAGGAATAAGGGTCTTGTCTAGCGAAATGATTTCTCATTTTCTAAAAAAAAAAAAAAATTTAGATACTTTTTAACCACAAATGCTTGTCTTGCACTGCTCTGTGATGCACCACACATTACGTAATCACGTTGGAAAGGTCACGCGTGACGTAGGTGGAAGTACCGTTCCAGTGTTTACAAAGTGAATGTGCAAAGATTAAGTCAAACGGCCTTTACAAAAAAAGGTAAAACAATGATGTCAGATGATTTTGAAGTTGGAGGAGAAAATGAGACCCTATGGTACTTCCACCTATGTCACGCGTGACCTTTCCAACGTGATTGGATAAAGGAAAAAGTCAAGTGCCACCCTACATTTTTTTGTTTAATATCCTGTTTCACTCAGAAATACGCAAGTATGATCTTGCAAATGTCATTTTGGTCCTTCTATCTACAGTATATACCACAGGTCTCCAAACTTGGACCTGGAGTGCCACTGTCCTGCAGAGTTTAGCTCCCACCCCAATTAAACACACCTGAACCAGCTGATCAAGGTCTAACTAGGCATACGGTGCATTCCAAATGGGATATATCAACCTCCAAAGGGCACTTTGGAGTGAAAACAATCAAGGCTGTCATATTGAAGAATCGTTCCAAACCGAAGTGCTCAAAACTGGCCACTTCAAAGGGCCCTTCAGAATGAAGGATTTCAAAGGGTACAACTGATGGACACTTCGGGCCCCCATGATCCTTTGCACAGGGAATTTGTTTGTTGTCACAGAATGGGTACAGAAGGCTCTAGTTCGATTGTACCTATAAATGTATGTATAGTATTTTAATATTTATATGAGTTAGATTTGGTACATTATTATGGTCAGAACGACCTTGTACTTCAACAAAAATACTTTACAACTACCTTTATCAGTCCATTCAAATGTTTCAAATACATAGACACAATATACAATATGATATAAATAAATAATCTAACGTTAATCTAACAATCTACTCATCGTTTAGAGCAGGGGTCCCCAAACTTGTTCCTGGAGGGCCGGTGTCCTGCAGAGTTTAGCTCCAACTTGCATCAGCACGCCTTCCTGGAAGTTTCTAGTATGCTTAGTAAGACCTTAATTAGCTGCTTCAGGTGTGTATGATTAGGGTTGGAGCTAAACTCTGCAGAGACACCGGCCCTTCAGGAGCAGGAATGGTGACCCCTGGTTTAGAGCATTTTTTGGGTGTTAACCAGCGTACAAAATGTGCGATAAAGGCGCCTCCTTGATTGTCTCCTTAAAGGTGCTCTATGTAAGAATGACAGCTAGTGGCTGAAATGGGTACTGCAGTCCAAATTCAAAATATTGTTTGCCCCGCCCCCTCCTCCTCAGACTCAACGCTCTCACGGGTTGCCAGTTTGAAGACACGCAACAGGAGCAAGCTCAGTTGACCCTTCGCAAAGACCCGCCCCCCTTAGTTACTGTTAATTTGTCCGACAAGCCATGGCGCTGTCACGCCACACACAGTGAAAAATACATTGCGGAGCAAAAAGGACACTAACAACACGTCGACAGACAAGACAGAGCAGGTTACTTATGATATTAAAGGTGCTAAAGAGGATTTTTTTCGGCGACTGAGAAACCAAAGACTGTTACTGAGTTTTTGAAATGAGCGCATGCGTAAGAACAACCCCCTCCTTCACAGCTCATTTCAAAGGAACGCCTCCTAAAACTCGTGCACGAGTATTGGAACACGAGTGTTTATCACCGGCATTCGTTGTGTCGTGTTAATGGATTCATTATGTCGGACTCACCGCAGGTAACTCATAATCTGCAGTTGTTACTCCTGTCTCCTGACAAAAACATTGCATGCGGCGCCTGTGGAGTGTGGAAAGTTACTGGAGCGCACAGCCGCGCACGTCTCTCACAAGGAACGTCATGGCAGTGATTGACAAGCCAGAGAGCCAATCCATGCACGTCTCTCACAAGGAACGTCACGGCAGTGATTGACAAGCCAGAGGGCCAATCGTTTACGAGATGATCGCATAAACGATTGTCTGATGTTTTTAAGGCCCTACCTTGTGCACAGATGATGTATATTAATATTATTACTTTCAGTGCACCTAATAAATAGACTTTTATCAGTTAGTAAAGACAGTTTCAAGTAATATTGCAAAAATGTATAAAACAAAACATCCTCTTTAGCACCTTTAAACAATGTCCCAGCTTTAAAAAAAAGTGTGTAATTTTTTAAGAAATAATAATAAAAAAAAATTTGTGGCTCTTTAATGTGTTGTGACAGATTGCTGTAGCGCCTCAGCTCAAGCGGCTCGTGAACCGATCATCTCTTCCTACTAGTTAATTTATAGCATCAAATAAACATGAATGAACATGAGAAAGAATGTTGTTTCAAACGCGGAAAGACATCAATACACACCATTTTTCAAGTTCAAGTCCAAGGTTAATCTTTTAACTCCTGACTGCTTTGTTGGACAAAATGGCGGATTCGCTGTTATGATTGGTTAGATTGCTTGTCAATCAAACTCCCAGCAAAGGGTCAACTGACAATGGAAGGTGACAAGACTTACACACTGTAAGATAATTAGTTGATTCATTGATTTATTATAAGTTGATATCGTGTTTTAATATGCTCCCGTTCATAGAGATTTTTAGATGGATGCTGAGGCTTTTTAGGTCGGGTAGAATCTGCGATCTCTGACCCAGTTTGTTCGCTGGCTTCCATGACTGCAATTTGCTGCATGTGTTTTCAGCCAACTGGCAACCCGGGGTGAAGAAATACTATTGGGTAAATTGGCAACGTGCAGTCTTGCACAGATGGAAACAAAAACAGAAAACGCAAATTTCAAAGTAAAATAACTGGCTGTAGCAATGGTTTTCAGAGAAACGAGTATGTGAACTCAGCATGTTTAATAAATATATTATTTTTATGCTTTAGTAGTCAAAAACTTACATAGAGCAACTTTAAGATGACACAGAAGCATGTTCCAAAAAATAGTTTTTTTGAAACCTGCATCCTTCATCCCTTCGAAGCTCTCACTCTGGATGGTAAACCCTTTAAAGGGATTATTAGGGCATAGGGATGAGCCCTTCTAAGCAGGTGTGTTGAGGCAAGTTGGAGCTAAACTCTGCAGGACAGTGTCCCCCCAGGACCGAGTTTGGAGACCCATGGTATATACTAAACAAAAACAATGCAATAGCAATACAATTCCCAGCTTCAGCAGTGGGGCACGTTCTTGAAAACGTACACACACAGTTTCTTGATACTTTCCGCTGCATATACAGAGAAGCGCCGCTCTGCTGATAACGTCCTCCTGCTGTTTTTCTAATGCAGCACATTACAAAGCTCTATTGAGTCGCTACACCCAGCGAGCAAACAGAATAAATACACACACAAATAGACACATAATCAGAAACACAGAGCTGATTTGACACACGCACAGAAGAGAACAGCTGGAGAGAAGAGAACTCATCTGATGATGTTAATTCACCTGCTTCTGTTAACCTGCTAATTTGCAGTAAGGGACGATATACAAGTATGAAATTCAAATACTTTTGAAGGTTGTGCACTGAAAGCGCACAACCCATTGCACATACATTACATGCATTTTGCTGTTATAGTGGCAGAACCAAACCTCAATATAAGGTGACAGTCTCCTGCAATTGTTTGCATTTTACATATTGTCATACTTTTAATGTGTATTGTCCCTTAAATATACAAGGAAATAAAATAAAATACAGTTTGCTTCGTCAGAGCTGTGATCATATGATCATCTTATGGCCATAACATATGAAATAGGAAGCTGAAGAACAGACTAAATGAGTTTGCTTGTTTATGAATCACATTCAGATTGTATCAGATTGATTGAAATAAAATACAAGAGCACTATTCCTCCACCCGACTGGATCTAAACATAGCATGTGTCCTGACGCAATTGCTCAAACACTTGCCTTAAATTTCCAAGCATTTCCAAGCATTCTTTCGGGAAAGGGAGGGAAACATATAATAACACAACCATTTTCCTTCCTGTCATCTTTTATTTCTAATTTCCTGGAAAACATTAGTTATATGCTTTGGTGGTCGATTTACCAGATGCGGCTCTAGTGTTCTGTTCTCCCTCCGAGCACTAATAGCTTTATTATTCATAACTCCAGTTCGCATCTCTGGGAAAAATTCTCCACATGTAGAAGGAGATGGGGGTGTTTTGAATACAGGCACTGATGTGCCTCATGCTCATTAAAAAAGGCTGGGAAGGTTAGTGACAGTAGCAGTAAATGGGCCACTCGTCTTCCGCACGAGCGTGTAAACGACATTCACACGTCTCCTAATGAGGAAGAAAAAACATTCCCTGAATGATTATTTGAGCAATTTCAGTGAACAGAGGAAATACAGTGATGAACTTAATTGCTTTGGGGGGAAAGAGATTGATTGAGAAGAAAGAGTGTGTGTTGATGAAGTGTGATTGTTACAGTGAAAAATCTGTGGAATTCTGTGCAATGCATACAAACGTGGTGAAATAGTTTTTTTTTTTTTTTCGTTAAAGCTGCAGTCTGTAACTTTTTTTGGTTAAAAATTATCCAAAATCAATTTTTGAGCAAGTACATAACCAGCCAGTGTTCAAAACTATCTCATTATCTTAGCTCGATTCACAATGGTAAGCTTGTTAATGTTTTATAATAAGAGTCAAGTCAAGTCACCTTTATTTATATAGCGCTTTTTACAATGCAGATTGTGTCAAAGCAGCTTTACATTGATAGCTGGTACATAATTTGGCTGCACAGCAGCTCTTAAATAATAGTGTCAATGCAGGCAGATCAGAAGCACTGTTGAATAAATGTCAAAAATACTGTTGAATATCAAATGTCAAGTGTCCCCAACTAAGCAAGCCAAAGGCGACAGCGGCAAGGAACCCAAACTCCATCAGGTGACATCAGGTGGCATACAAGTGGCAAATAGGTGTTAAAATGGAGAAAAAAAAAAAACCTTGGGAGAAACCAGGCTTAGTCGGGGGGCCAGTTCTCCTCTGGCGAACAGTGCTTTGTTACAATCAGGTTGCTATCATAAGTCTGATAGGATCGCAACAATCAAAGTATTTATTTCAGTTCCATCCAGTTGAGGATCGTATTCATCACACCGGTATGGACGGTCTGTTGAGGAACTGTGCTACTGGCTGTCGTGTTGATGATGTCTTCACAATGGATGATCCAGTTGACTCGATCTCTGCTGATACTTCAGGGCTGCATTGTGGTCGTGTCAAGGCCCAGGTCCTTGGTCTCAGCTGGATACGGCCCAGATCTGGTTGACTACGGTAAACCTTGGGATAAACAGAAAGACTAATATTAGCGTAGATGCCATTCTTTTTCTGATGTAACGAGTACATCTGGTGTTATAGGAAGTGTTCCCGGTTCCGGCTGACCTAATTTATGCAGCCTAATAATCCTTTAACGGATTTGAAAATATAAATTGATAATGTGTTATGTGTATGCCAGGTTAAAGAGATGTGTTTTTAGTCTAGATTTAAACTGACAGAGTGTGTCTGCTTCCCGAACAATGCTAGGAAGATTGTTCCAGAGTTTAGGTGCCAAATAGGAGAAGGATCTACCGCCTGCAGTTGATTTTGATATTCTAGGTATTATCAGCTGGCCTGAATTCTGAGATCGCAATAAACGTGAAGGACTATAATGTATTAAGAGCTCACTTAGGTACTGGGGAGCTAAACCATTTAGTGTTTTGTAAGTAATTAGCAACATTTTAAAATCTATACGATGTTTAACAGGAAGCCAATGCAGCCAATGCCAATAAGAGCGACACGTCCATAAACAGAAAGGAAGGAGTCTAGGCAAGTCGGTTTTATCACGTGAGGATGCAGCTGGTAGCGGATCATTTATAGCCTGTTCTCACAACAGCTGAAAAAATTAAACTTATCATTTTGATGGTGGATTGTAATCCAGAAAGATCCAAATGACAATCATCAGTGACAACTGGAGATTCACCCGTAGTCAAAAAGCAAAAGACTTTGGACTGTGGAATGGCTACAGAAATTGAAATCTACAGGTAACGCTAACACACACTAAATACACAGTCATGCAATGCTGATGTTGTTAACAATAACAATTTGAGAACAATATAAAAGTAATAATAATTTGCACTGTTTGGCATGATCCAAGCTAAGCGATCGTTAGATTTAATCATCATTGGCAGCGCAAATTATTGTAATGCTTTTCCCCTCAGTTGGTCAAAACAAAAGTGGCAGACATGTTACTTACTTGTTCAGATGATATTTTCCAGTGAAAATCTTATATTGGTCATACTTTCAAGACGTAGAGTCTGTGATTCCGAAATACAGTATCCACACCGGTGCGGTGACTGACAGCAAACATTAGATTCATCCACGCTGACGAGCTGTGCCGAGACACAACGCACGTACAGATAACTGTTCCGCATATGACTGCAATTGCAGGTTTCAAACAAGAGATGGCGACAAAGAGGAAAAATCGTGGACTGCAGCTTTAACTAAAACTACTAAAGGGGTGGTTGATTATGATTTCACTTTTTCAACTTTAGTTAGTGTGTAATGTTGCTGTTTGAGCATAAACAACATCTGCAAAGTTACGATGCTCAAAGCTCAATGCAAAGGGAAATATTTTCTTTTACACAATTCTCTAAGGACTACAGCAAACGGCTGGTAGGGACTACAACAAGCTTCTTAAAATTTACATAAACCCCGCCCCCGAGAACACACAACAAAGGGGATCAGGCCATGTTGTGCTGCTTTAGAGAAGAAGAAGAGTTGTTGTAGTAGAGTGTTGTTGTCATGCCGTCATTTTACGCCGGACTGCTTCACAAACGAGGGTCAATTCAACGCTGGATTTGCACAAAAGGTTAACATGACGGCACATGCTAGTGGATGAGTTGAATCAACTCCACAGCAACTACATAAATTTATCCACTAACCATTCAGAAACGTCCAGTTTCATTCTAAAAGTTGTAACTTCTTCCTGAGTCTCTCCATCAGTGTCGACTCCGGTTTGAACAATGTAAGGCTGAACACCGTTACTGACAATCCTCATTTTGGCTGCGTGAGATTCTCCAGCTTTGTTGTTGTTGAGCAACCGAAGCGTGAGCTGTTAAAGCTCCGCCCTCTTCTGGAAAGGGGGGCAGGAGCAGCAGCTCATTTGGATTTAAAGGGACACACACACAAACAGTGAGTTTTTGCTCACTCCCAAATAGGTGCAAATTTGACAAGCTATAATAAATGATCTGTGGGGGATTTTGAGCTGAAACTTCACAGACACATTCTGGGGACACCAGAGACTTATCTTACATCTTTTGAAAGGGGCATTATAGGTCCCCTTTAAAACATTTTTGTTAATTAAAAAAATAAATAAATAAATAAATATTAAGTGAAAAACCTAAACTAAATGAAAATTAGAAGTGTTGTCTAACTGAAATAAGTTGTTTGAAGCTATAAAATTACTACTTGGAAATAAAAAAAAACTGAAACAGAAATAAAAATAAATCAACTTAAACTAAATATTTAAAAATAATAATAATAAATGACTAAAGCACAACAAAATTACAAACAATTAAACAAATAAAAATAAAAATGTAAAAATAAAATGTTCTAAATATTAATAAAAAATATAACAGTATATAAATAATACTAAAATAACACAGGAAATCACACTCTTATTGATAGCTGAAAGCATAATCCAATTAAAAAAAAAAAAAAATAAACCTTTAATAGTAATATCTTAAAAACTAATAAAAATGACAAAAGGACATAAAATTACAAAACTGAAAATATAAAAAATAAAAGCTAATTCAAAATATTAATAAAAATTAGTAACAGAATAAATAATACTAAAATAACACATAACAGTACTACACTTCACTGATGGCATAATCAAATCAGCCCAAATATGAATAAACACACAAGATAGCACTGATAGGGAGTTTAAAGGGTTTGTAAAATGAAGGTACGTTTACATGACAATGATATGGTTAAAACGGAGACGTCATTCCTTTGAGTTTTATTTACAGACGACACCATTGTCAAAATGATCCCCATTCATATGAATCCGTGAAAATAACTAAAAATGCTGTATTCTGCTAGCAGGCCATTAGATGGTGATGAAACACTATAGACTTAACGTGTAATGCGCATGTGCATGACGTCATTGTTTTCACAGTTTTGCGTTTGTGTTGTTTACACGGAGACCGTTTTCAAAAACTTCACTTTGAAACCCGTTTTCAAAAGTTTGCGTTTTCAGGCGCCCAAAACGCCCTTGTTGTGTAAATGAATGGCCAAAACGCATAAAAAGTTTTCCGTTTTTAGTTGAAAACGGTGTCTTGTAAACGGCCCCTAAAAGTAATGTTGCTTTAAAAACTTTCACTCAAAGAGCAGCTATTCAAACTTAGTTGCAAAAATGACTTAATGTGTCCACGACTCTTAATGTGTGGCAAATGAATGCATTAAACCAAAACATTAAACAAACCATTACATAAAAACTTGGATGACTAGTCAAATGGTAAGGCTGACTAATTTATTTAGACATTTTTCAAACCCACAGCTCATGTGGCAGAGCAGCAAAGTGCATGTCATTAAGGCACTGCATCAAAAATAGCCTGCTTAAGGGTCAGAGAGAAGGTGGAAAATGGTCATGAAAACTAAACTCTTTTGGCACAAGAAACCTTGACTAACATTAAAGCCATATGATGATAAAAACCTATGATATATGCATTTAATTTACTGATCATTCCTGTTCACAGATTTCAAACTGCGAGCACATGCATTAGAGACAAAATGCAATCTACAGCTCCTTATCCTAACCCTAAGTGCCTAACCCCTTACCCTAAACCTACCCTTAAAGGTGCCCTAGAATTAAATATTGAATTTATATTGGCATAGTTGAATAACAAGAGTTCAGTACATGGAAATGACATACAGTGAGTTTCAAACTCCATTGTTTCCTCCTTCTTATATAAATCTCATTTGTTTAAAAGACCTCCGAAGAACAGGCGAATCTCAACATAACACTGACTGTTACGTAACAGTCGGGGTGTACGCCCCAATATTTGCATATGCCAGCCCATGATCGAGGACATTACGCAAGGGCAGAACGTCTGGATCTGTGCACAGCTGAATCATCAGACTAGGTAAGCAAGCAAGAACAATAACGAAAAATGGCAGATGGAGCAATAATAACTGACATGATCCATGATAACATGATATTTTTAGTGATATTTGTGAATTGTCTTTCTAAATGTTTCGTTAGCATGTTGCTAATGTACTGTTAAATGTGGTTAAAGTTACCATCGTTTCTTACTGTATTCACGGAGACAAGAGCCGTCGGTATTTTAATTTTTAAACACTTGCAGTCTGTATAATTCATAAACACAACTTCATTCTTTATAAATCTCTCCAACAGTGTGTAATGTTAGCTTTAGCCACGCAGCATAGCCTCAAACTCATTCAGAATCAAATGTAATACATCCAAATAAATACTATACTTACATGATCCGATGTATGCAAGCAGCATGCATGACGAACATCTTGTAAAGATCCATTTTGAGGGTTATATTAGCTGTGTAAACTGTGTTTATGCTGTTCAAGGCAAGCGCGAGCAAGGGGAGCACGAGAATTAAAGGGGCCGCAACCTATATATCGGTGCATAGTTAATGATGCCTCAAAATAGGCAGTTAAAAAAATGAATTAAAAAACATCTATGGGGTATTTTCAGCTGAAACTTCACAGGCACATTCAGGGGACACCTTAGACTTATATTACATCTTGTAAAAAGAAGTTCTAGGGCACCTTTAACCCAATTATAACCTGATCCCTAAAACTGAATCTTGACCCTCAAACAGGCTCAGAAAGTGAGGACCGGCTAAAATATCCTCACTTTACTCTTCTTAGTCCTCACTCTAATGGTCTGTAACTCAAACCAGTCCTCACAAAGGTATCTGCTCAAGTACACACACACACACCCATGGGGACGACACAGTAGAGCAATTACTGCTGTCTGTGTGGGTTAATTTGGTGCTTTTGACACAACACAGATGGCCATCAGTCACCGGTTCAGCAACCATAAAGCTAGTGAGTTGATTTGGGAGGATCTAGTGCTTATGACCAGAATAAAACAGAAAATTCCCTTGTAAACACTGGACACTGGACTTTTCGGCAATGTTTGGAATGGAATACTGTGCGATAAATTTTTTTTTTTAATAGCAAGTGAAACAATAGACATTAGTCCACAATCAAAACAGTAGTATGCAAGCCTATCCATCATACCTGGTGCAATTTTTTATTTTTTTTTGCTCAAGGACACTTTTCCTCCACATTTTGAAGCCCATTGGTTTTGAGTCACAACTCTGGAGCTGCAAAAATTATGAAAACATTGATTAGTTAGGGTTAGACAACAGAATCACACACAATCCCAAAACCTTCACAATAGTGACTATGCTAAACTGTGAGGCAGCAAACCCTGACAATTTAAAGCCATTTCACATATTTAAGAGCGTACAATAAATTATCGGACAATGGGATAGAATCTAAGTGGTTGCTGAGGTGTTCTGAATTGTTGCCAGGCTTTTCTAGAGCATACAGTAGAGCTGCACGACTAATCATTAAAAGATTGCAATCTCGATTTAAACACCCACACAATCTTATTCCTAAAATTACGATCACAGCAAACATTCAAATCTGCGTTGCCGCTGCCACTGACCCAGAGAGAGCAGTGTCATTTATAGGTACGAAAGAGCTTCACAAACAGTCTTTTTAACCACACAGTATCATTATTTCTGTCAAAAAAAAAAAAGTCAAATTTATTTATATAGCGCTTTTTACAATTGGTAATTGTTTCAAAGCAGCTTTACATATTAGAAGCACAGAAAAAAGAGAAGTGGTTAAAAATAAGCTATACAAGCAAGCGTGGTAATATGTAACATAAACAAGATGGTGCTACATTAAGCCAATGTCGGCTGACTCCCAGGGGTGGAAAAAACCCCTAGGAGAAAAACCCAGCGTGCTAACACTGGGAAAAAAGTCCTAGGAGGGAAAAAACCCTTGGAAGATATATATAATATATGTAAATGGATATGGAGATCAAAATCTGAATTACAAAATTCATCTGGGTGAAATAATTATCTGTGTTACTATAATTCAAATTATCACAGAAGTACTGGGATAAATGTTTATAGCTCGGATATAAACACTGATGTCTACGGTAGCGATCAAAATAGGGTAAATCAAGTTCTGAAAGTAACTCGATGCTTCAAAAGATAGTATCAATTACTTTGTTACACCAGTAGGTGGCGACAAGTGACTGTTAAAAAGGTATGTTATTGAATCATTCAAAAGCGCTGATTCATCCAGTAATGAAACAAGTGAAGTCTTTATGAGTGAGTCGTTGAATCATTCAAATGAAGAATTGATTCAAATGAATTAAATATATTTTTTTAAATACGCTGCAGCAATTAACATTTTGTCAGAACCTCTAATGAATGACATGCTACTTTGTTTGTCTATTCAGAATCTGTGGGAGAATCGTGATCTCTGTTTTAAAGAAAAAATTGTGATTCTCAATTTATCCAGACATGTCCAGCTCTACTATACAGTTGCAAACTTTTTCTGGGTGGTTTCTAGACAGTTCCTGGACAAATTAAACAAGCCACAGGACAGATAGTCCTGACACACACTGACATGTCAAACAGAGCAATGTATTAAAAGTGCCACAATGCGAGTTAAATGAATCTCTTACTTATAGCTGTCTTTGCATATTAAACTGGCAAGGAGAAAGTATTTTAACATCCAAAAAAATGACACACATCACCTTTAAAGCCATTATCATGAGTGTTCAAAAGGTTACGATAATAATGAGAGGTCAACGAATGTTGATGACAGCCAGTTTTCCAAAAGATAGTTTGTTAAAGTATGTAAACTGCTGGAAATATTAACCAAGCCAGAGATATTTTGTTGCTCAAAGTTTGCTCATTTATAGCTTGGGAAAGTTAAAGAAAGTTTCAAGTTTTTCTCAAGATGTTTTTTGAAAGAAAAATAAATATATGAATACGGAAAAATCATTTGTTGACATACAGAAAGAGTGTGGAGCTATAAAATTATAACAGCTCAGATCATTTGGTTTTGGAATAATTTGATAAGAAATGTTTAAACGGTTATTTCACCCAGAAAAGAAAATTCTGTCATTAATTACTCACCCTCATGCCGTTCCAAACCCGTGAGAATTTCGTTCATCTTCGGAACACAAATGAAGATCGTTTTGATGAAATCTGAGAGCTTTCTGTCCCTCCATAGAGATCCAATGTAGCTACCACTTTCAAGGCCCAGAAAGGTAGTAAAGACATCATTAAAGTATTCCATGTGACTCCAGTGGTTTAACCTCAATTAGCTATATTACCTCATGAATGTTGCGTTGACACAAGAGCAGATGCTGTTACATGAACGCGCATTGACAATAATTTATGGTTTCCATCCTATTGTTTACTATATTTATTTATTTGCTTGGTTGGTGTCGTTGTGGGTTTTGTTTTTTTGTTTTTTTTTGCGGTTGTAGGCTGTAAGGACCTATTGGAATAAATCATTTGGCGAAGTGATATGGAACTGCATTGCAGTCAACACCTGCTAGAACTACTTTAGCCGTGCGTTTCCCTGAAAATAATGCTGCGTTCCAGGCAGGTTTTTGAGCCCGTAAGTCACGACTTAAAATCACAACTCACGACTTTGTAGCATTCCAGGAAAGTCACGCCAAACTGCGTAAAAGTGTAAACAAACCAGCATGGCGGACCGTATGGGACTTATGCTCATTAATAATTATTTCTATCGCCAAAGGTGCTTACTCCTTGCTTATTTGAGGGAAACAGAGGAAGAAAACGGCGCATAAGGCATAAGAAGCTGTTATACCTTTTATTTTACGTTATTTTACCGTGCATTTGCATAAACACCGCATCCGTAGGGGCTGCCATTGTTGTTTCGTGGGCTATGTGACGTCAGAACCCGTAACTGGGAGTACACCGATCTAGTACGAGTTCACGGGTGGGAAGTCACGGCTTTGACTGCTGTTCCAGTGCACTTTTACGGGTAGAAGGTTGGAAAAACACGGTTACGGGTTGCCTGGAACGTGGCATAATTGCACACCTTAGAACGTTGGTCAACCAATCAGATTCGAGCATTCAAAAGCACCGTAGTATAAGCAAAGAATAACACAATACATGTCACTCGTATTGTTTTGAATGGGAGAAAGTGTAACGAGCAATATGGCGGAATAAGTCCCGCCTTCAAAATAGGAGCCAATCGCCGACTGGTAAAGTCATCGCGTCACTGCAGCGGCCGTTAGAAGCACTGGTTTCTATCAAGCGGCAACCTCCCCCTTTCTCTCGTGAAGCCAATACGGAAGTAACTTAAACTGCGATTCGTCGACTGGCCGCTAGGGACAGGCTCCAAAAGAGAGCAGAATCTCATAGAGTCCCATGTTAAATTGGCCAAGTTTATAGCAGAAAAAAACATGTTTACAAGTTGGTTCAAATTGTGGTTTTGGTCTATACTGCTATTTTTGCCCTTCAGGACAACTCTGAGGGGGGTGAATTTTTTTATAACTTATCCGTTTAATTTATATTAAGCCTTAAAGTTCTGCATAATTAAGGGCGTGGTCACTTGAGTGACAGGTAGATTGCGCTGCTGTCTGTGAGCCGTGTTACCTCAGCTGCCGCTGAATTTGGCATCTCAGCCGTATTTGTGCTCGATTATTTTATACAATTTTAAAATATGGCTTGCTGCATAATATTCGAGACTGATGTGTGTCTGTGTAGATGTGCATGCATGTGGAAGAAACAGAACACACGTTGTTGGATCGTGGCATTGGCTGAAAGTTTTGGTTGTGAGATTTACTACAATGACAATGGCGAGAGGATATCAAAATCCGACAGCACTGCTTGGATATTATAACTAAAACTGCTGCACTATTTTGAAAAAAATATATACTTTGGACACGGGCTCATTTGTTTGTTAGATACGATCGTATACAGTTTTACAACATAAAGGCTGCTCAGATTGCATCCTTTCCTGAAGAACGACGACAGAGAGCAGATCATTCAGAAGAAATGTGACATGTTTTTTTGTTTTGCAATGGACACTCATATTTTACCCAAGTGCCACAGGTTGGATTCATCTCGCGATCTCTATTTCATTATAAAGGTATGAAGTCCCATTTGATTTTCCATGTTGTTATTTGCACACCCAACACTACTGGTGTTGGAGGATCTATATCTTAAAAAACACCGTAGATTGACAGTAAACCTTTAGAACGTTCTGATGATAAAACTTATCTTCATTAATATTTTAGACCGTATCTAAGATAGATAGATAGCTCCTTTGCTGCTAACATGGTCACGTCGAGCTAGGCGGGCGTGGTTTCAGCAACCAGTCATATCAGCTCAAACCACCTCCCCGCCTCTTTGCCCATTTTCAGTTATCCGGGAGTGACGTGCGGTGACGCGCAGCTAAGATGGCCGCGGCCTCATTTACGCGTCAAGTCCAGTGCCCAAGGAAGTCGACCGGAAGTTGAAGTCGGCCACGTGCCGCCATCTCGTAGCAGAACTTCACTTGCGTTAGCATCCCATTGACTCCCATTCATTTTGGCGTCACTTTGACAGCGAATAACTTTACATCTGAGGCGTTTAAAGACTCAATTTGTCCATTATTTATTTCTAAAGATACACGACAATGTATAAAGGGCTCCATTACCTTCTATGTTACATTATGGCCCCGTAGAAACAGTTTTTGTAAAAATAGGCTAACGATTGCGTCATAACCACTCGACTCTCTGTCGCACAGTAGAGAAATTACTGTACAGACAGGAGGAGAAGCTCACAGGCAATAGTATGCATTAACTTAATATGGCGTACTGGCATTACATTTTAAAATACTATACAAAATAATTAATCAGAATACTTACTCCTACTCACTCACGCCAAAGAACTCCCCGCTCAAGCTCGCCGTCTCTGCAAGATTAACGATGACAGTTTGCACGCACAGCTACTAGAAGATTTACATCTGTCAGACAGGTTGCTGACGTCATCAAGCTTAGTTTGAGTCTGCGCGTCAGAAACGGAAGTGCTAAAAATCGCTAAAAATGGGCTTCACTTGTCTCAATTGAGTTCCAATGGGGTCGCTGTGTCCATTTCTTTTACTGTCTATGGTCAAGTCAAAACTGCTGTTCAGAATCTATGGGTGACGTCACGGACGCTACGTCCATATTTTTTACAGTCTATGGTTTCTATAGACCGTATGTAGCCCCGCCCCTTTTCAGCGCTGCGCTCGTTGTCTTTTGACTTCCGGTTTGTATTTCCACAGTGATCTTACGTATTCATGAATGAACTGCTCATTTAAAATCTTCCCGGTCTACTGACATTTTTTTAGACATCTGCTTTAAACATAACAATGCTCATGATAACTTTCATTAACTCTACAACAGGTAAATTCACTTCACCAGCTAATTATTCCTCAACAGCGATGCCATAGAAATATACAGGGTTACCACGAAAACGGAATATTCTAAAGATGGCGGCGCGCATGTTTCTCTGGTAAATAAGGTCTATTGAAACAGTCAGACGCGCGCCTCCGAAATGAGGCACAAGAGACGCGCATTTAGATCTGCGCATGCGCATTAGCTTGATCCAGCCTAAAAATACAGTTTTTTTTGTCATGATTCGAGCGTTTGGAAAAAAAAAAAAATTATGAGACTGTTGTTGTCAGAATTCATTGGTGATTTCAAATAGAAAGCTTGGCAAACAGCTTTGGAGAATTTGATGTTTCCCCATTCAGGAGCTGCATGGATGCAGGATGCCCGAGAGGTGTTTCAAAGATGGTATAAGTAACTAGTAAGTAAGTAAGTTTTCAAATCCTCATATTCAGATTCACAGAATCCTCATATTCAGAATCCTGGCCGTCGGGCAAGAAAGTTTCCGATTCATGAACCAATGACTCTCATGAGCCGGTTCTTTTTAGTAAACCAAAAGCATACCACATAACTAATGTAATCTGATTCACAAATAACTCTAATGAGCCGGTTCTTTTTAGTGAATTGCAAACATACCTCATAACTAGTGCAGTCCTGATCACATATATCGGTTTGTCTCAGTTTGACAAACTTATTTCATGACTGAACAACTAACTATCAGAGCAGTTACTGAATTAACATCCGACTCTGAATGAACTGTAAGTTAACTTTATTTTTAGTGATGTCCATCTCAAAAGCAAGTTTTGTGAGCCAGACTCCTCCGGTAAGCTTTGAAAACGTAACATCTCTAGGCCTAAATTTTATTTTATTGTCTTCGATCAGAAAGCTGCATGCTGTTTATGCATATAAATACACATTCACGTTACAACAACTGTTAATATTTCAAAACACAAAGCAAAATAAAATAATAATGAGAATTCTTCCCATGCATTGTGCCTTCATAAATATTACTCTGGACATTTTTTAGAGAAACATCCAAAGGGGACTTCAATTTAGTCTCATTGCTTTCCGGGGAACATATTTTTTTTCTGTATCTGTCTTCTCTAAATTTCAAATAATAAGTACAGATGACATATGCAGATATCAGAAGTGAGGTGCTGCGTAAGAACGGATGGACATGTGTTTATTTGAGACTGATTCATCAGCATGTCTAAGTGAAACAGTCACATTCAGCACAGCATGCTCATTAGGAGATACTTCTGCACTGAAACCAGACAGAACATTTTCATTTTTGTAATGCGTTCTGTCACTACACAAGTATGAGTCTTGCAGAAAGACAAACTCTGATTTCAAACTAGAGTTTTAGGCCACTTTCACACCTTTTTGTGGTGACCTGAGTCAGTTTGACGTCAGAGTTTTGTTTGGTTGGTGCGAAAGCTGTTTTCTGAAGTTGAAAAGTTCTGTTTCAAAAGGTTCAGTTTATGTGAACTCCGGTCCAATTCGCAATTAGTATGAAAGCAATCCATCTTAACTCATGGAGGTGAACCTCATTATAGTATAATGCATTTCTCACAGCTGCTTAAATTTCTTTTGCAATACACAAGTGGTTTTGGTGGTTAATCCAAGCAGACAAATATTCAAAGGAGTCGTACGAGGAATCTAATTCTCCTTGATCTTTTGGGATAACTAGTTCATTACTGTGAAAACATTTACCAGTCCCAAATCATTCACCAGTCCAAAAACATTATTCATTGGTAGTAGGCTGCAAAAATGACTCATTCTGCACTTTTGTCACTTAATAAAATAATTGAAATTAATGACTGCCCCCGCATCAACACATCCACGCCTACATATATACTACCTGTGAAAAGTTTAGAATAATTAGGTTTTTTTTATGTCTCTTATGCTCGAAAGGCTGCATTTATTTTACATAGTAAAAATAGCAATATTGGGAAATATTATTACAATTTAAAAGAACAGTTTTCTATTTGAATATATTTTAAAAATTAGTTAATTCCTGTGATGCAAAGCTGAATTTTCAGGATCATTACTCCAGTCTTCAGTGACACATGATCCTTCATTTCCACCTTCAAATTAGCTTCCTCTCTGAAAAGCATGTTGTGACGTCAATAAACGTTCTTATTTTATCCTCGTCTATTGTCTGTTCATAACATAACCCATTATAATGTTTACTCTCTGTCCTAGTTAGTGATTGTGATAACGTCAGTGTCTGCTGTGAACTCCAATCCCATCAAGAAAAGCACATCTACATCTGTAGAGAAACCCATAATCAAGAGATAAAGACTTAATAGAGACTTTGCTATATAAGATGAGTTTTGATAAGAATATTAAGCATAATTTCCCTCTTCAGCACGAGTCAGAATTGTTGAGCTGAGAACTAATTCTATGTGATTTGATAGATGGCTCATGTTAATTGGTGGGTTGAAGAAACGAAGCGCATTGTCCTCTCAGCTCTCCTGTTCTGGCTCTAATTAAAGCACTTCCTGTTGAAGGAGGGGGGAGCAGAGCGCTTCTATTTCACAGGTGTTTGCTTCTATAGGTTGCCTTGACAACCTGGCGGAATCCCATTCCATTCCATGAATGTTACCATTGTATCATTTACTATGCCATTTTCCATTCTGAAAAATAAAGAAACACAATCGCAAACTTTTTCAATGTCTTGCATGTCTTAATTACAATGCATGTAAAGGCTGCGTAATGAACCGAGATGCTTTATGTTGAGCGATTCTATACTTTTATATAAAGTGCTAGAAAAAAAGTGGCATCCATAAACCATCATTTCATAGATCAATAATTCATAACCAGGGTTATTATAATAAACTAAAACTAAAACCATAAACATTTTCGTTACTTATAAAAACATTAGCTGAAATAAAACTTATGTAAAGGGTTAGTTTACCCAAAAATGAAAATTCTGTCATTAATTACATGTCGTTCCACACTCGTAAGACCTTCGTTCATCTTCAGAACACAAATGAAGATGTTTTTGATAAAATCTGATGGCTCAGTGAGGCCTGCATTGAAAGCAAGTTAATTTGCACTTTCAGATGCCCAGAAAGGTACTAAGTTATATTAAAACAGTTCATGTGACTACAATGGTTCAACCTTAAAGGTGCCCTAGAACCAGTTTTTACAAGATGTAATATAAGTCTAAGGTGTCCCCTGAATGTGTCTGTGAAGTTTCAGCTCAAAATACCCCATTTTTTTAAATTCATTTTTTTAACTGCCTATTTTGGGGCATCATTAACTATACACCGATTCAGGCTGCGGCCCCTTTAAATCGTGTGCATTATACAGACTGCAAGTGTTTAAAAATGAAAATAGTGACGGCTCTTGTCTCCGTGAATACAGTAATAAACGATGGTAACTTTAATCACATTTAACAGTACATTAGCAACATGCTAACGAAACATTTAGAAAGGCAATTCACAAATATCACTAAAAATATCATGTAATCATGGATCATGTCAGTTATTATTGCTCCATCTGCCATTTTTCACTATTGTTCTTGCTTGCTTACCTAGTCTGATGATTCAGCTGTGCACAGATCCAGACCTTAATACTGGCTGCCCTTGTGTAATGTCTTGAACATGGGCTGGCATATGCAAATATTGGGGCGTACATATTAATGATCAGTGTTATGTTGAGATTTGCCTGTTTTCCGGAGGTCTTTTAAACAAATGAGATTTACATAAGAAGGAGGAAACAATGGAGTTTGAAACTCAATGTATGTCTTTTCCATGTACTGAACTCTTGTTATTCAGCTATGCCAAGGTAAATTCAATTTTTGATTCTAGGGCACCTTTAATGTTATGAAGCGACGAGAATACTTTTTGTGCACCAAAAAAACAAAATAACAAATGTATTCAATGATATCTAGTGATGGGCGATTTCAAAACACTGCTTCATGAAGCTTTGAAGCTTTACGAATCTTTTGTTTTGATTCGGCGGTTTGGAGTGCCAAAGTCATGTGATTTCAGTAAACGAGGCTTTGTTATGTCATGAGTGTTTCAAAATTTCAATTTCAATGATTCGAAACAAAAGATTCGTAAAGCTTCGAATCTTCATGAAGCAGTGTTTTGAAATTGCCCATCACTAGATATTGTTGAATAAAGTCATTATTTTGTCTTTTTGGTGCACAAAAAATATTTTCCGGTCACTTTATAATATTAAGGTTGAACCACTGTAGTCACATGAACTGTTAACTGTTAACCTTTCTGGGTGTTTGAAAGTGTTAATTATCTTGCTGGCAATGGAGGTCTCACTGAGCCAGCGGATTTTATCAAAAATGTCTTAATTTGTGTTCTGAAGGTGAATGAAGGTCTTATGGGTGTGGAACGACATGAGGGTGAGGAATTAATGACAGAATTTTCATTTTGGCGTGAACTAACCCTTTAATAAATTGATAAAGTTACTTAATAAAATATAAATGATGCTAGAATAACACTGTTCATAACAGAACATGGAACAGAACAGATTCACTCATAATCCTGGTCAATACCAGCAGTAAATGTTCTTAGTGCCAGAATGTGGATTATTAGACCCATGCAGAGATGCCACCGTTTAACTGTGAGCTATTTATGTTAGAAAAAATGGCAGCTTTCAAAGGTCAATAGGAAGAAAATAAAAGCTTGAAAGCTTACAATTGCTGGGACTCGAATTCAGACTTTTCAAATTCAGATCTTCACTCATAATTGACTTGTGTTCATACTGGGTTTTTTTCCCATACACCAAAAACTGTTCTTCTTTTTACCAAAACAATTAGTTTTTAATTTTTGTTTGGCAAATTTTTAAACATTGTTGTATTAAAGGATTAGTTATGAAGTAAAATATCTAGCTTCTGCCAGACCGCCTTCCATATTCAACTTAAAAAGAAAGTGTAAAACTCTTGCAGTTCAAAAAGCTTATGCTATGTCCTACACCTTCCCTATTCAATTTACGGAAAAAGTGAAATTGAGGCGACGCGACTTTCTTCATCACTTGAGTATGGAAGGTGGTCTGGCAGAAGCTAGATATGTTACTTAATAACTTGTTAAATATGGATTTTTTTTTTACACAAACGCATCACTTTGCTTCATCGCTTTACCAAGGCAGGCAGGATTGGGCGGGTTTTGTTGTGAAAACCTGGCAACCCTGCTCTCCGTTCTGGGTTTTTTTAAAAGGGTGATTCCCCGAAGGTTGGAGATTTTAGCTGCTCCATGTCAACCTATGCCACTATCACACTAAACACGCGTCAAAGTAGCCAGAGCAACTTTTCTCTATTTTACGGATATGACAAGACACTCACGGGCATGTGACATATGAGCGCAATTTCCCATGAAAATAATCTCTTTTGCTCTAAAATTTAAACACTTATTATAGGCTTACCATAGTGAATCAGGGTAAGAAAAAAACACTTTAAATTTGGTTAATTTTGAACAAAAAGTTACATAGTGTACCTTTAAAAGACTATTTTATCTTTTATATATTATCATCTTATTTATTTTGACCATATTCAAATTACAGTATAACATTTCCAGCACACTGAATGAATCAATATCACACAATCATACACTCATGAACTGTAAGTGCTGTGTTCAACTGCCAAACACCTCTTCATTGCTATATTGACCGAGCAGTTCTGAAATTGAATATGCCCACTTTAAATGCAAATGAGTGCTAGTTTTGAGAGAAAAAATATGATATCCCATGGTATGATATTTGAATAATGCCAAAAATATTTCACAGGCTTTCTGAGGCTCTTTTTAGATGGTTACTCCACGTAATTAACTCACCCTCATGTCAATCCAAACTCGACTCTTTCTTCAGAGATGTTTTGAAGGATGTTCATGGAAACACCAAGAGATGTAAGGTTCAGAAAATTACAGTAAAGTACATAAAACTACAAACAGTCCAAGAGTTGTGCACTACATTTTAAGTCTTCTGAATATATAAAACATATATGATAGCATTGTATGAGGAACAGACTGAATTATATATGTATTAATTATATGTAAGACTTTTCATGTATTACTTGCTTATTTTATTGCCAATGTCTGAACATCTTGTAATGAAACTTAAAAAATTAGACCTTCCCTGACTTCCTTGTTTGTCTATGTAAGACTGTAGACTGATTTTCATGTGAAAGACTCTGGACATTTTTGTTGGGGAAATCAAAAAGAATGTGACATTTATGTCAATGACATTTATGCGTGCTCCTGAGAGCATCTCTTCTGTTCAATGACCATGAAACAAATGCTTATACAATGTTCATAATGTCAATGTGTCGTGCAAAGAAAAAGGATTAATTCAAACTACAGTCTCACACAGTCAGACCTGCAGTCTCAAATATACTTTATAATCAATCTATCATAACAGTGTAATGTAAATTACCTCATCTGTCGACATGATGTGCAAACATATCCACATCACTACGATCAGATGCTTTCTTAACTGCTGTTTTCTCACCGCTGTCATTTTTGTTGTGTTTATTTTGTTATTGAGAGGAATACGGAAGAGGATTAGGGCCAAGCAATAATAAAAAAATAAAACCATCTCGAGATTAAAGTTGTTAAATTTCGAGAAAAAACTCATTACATTTCGAGAAAAAAGTCTAAATAAAATGTTGAGAATAAACTCGTTAAATTACGAGAAAAAACTCGTTAAATTTCGAGAAAAAAAGTCGAGATAAAATGTTGAGAATAAACTCATTAAATTACGAGAAAAAACTCGTTAAATTTCGAGACAAAAAGTCGAGATAAAATGTTGAGAATAAAGTTATTAAATTACTAGAAAAAAGTCATTAGATTATGAGAATAAATTTGTTAAATTATGAGAAAAAACTTATTAAATTTCGAGAAAAAAGTCTAAATAAAATGTTGAGAATAAACTCGTTAAATTACGAGAAAAAAACTCGTTAAATTTCCAGAAAAACAGTCGAGATAAAATGTTGAGAATAAAGGTATTAAATTACGAGAAAAAAGTCGTTAAATTATGATAATTTAACAACATTTTTCTCATAATTTAACGAATTTGTTCTCGTAATTTAACGACTTTTTTCTCGTAATTTAATGACTTTATTCTCAACATTTTATCTCGACTTTTTTCTCGAAATTTAACAACATTTTTTTCATAATTTAACGAATTTGTTCTCGTAATTTAACAACTTTTTCTCGTAATTTAACGAGTTTATTCTCAACATTTTATCTCTACTTTTTTCTCAAAATGTAACAACTTTAATCTCGAGAAGGTTTTAATTTTTTATTATTGCTTGGCCCTAATCCTCTTCCGTAGAGGAAAGCACGCAGCACATAGGTTACATATTCATCTAAACGTCGCTCTCAGCAGCATGGACGGCATCAGGATGTTCATTAACATTATATCGCAGCAAAAGTATTTCCAACTTCTTTTTACTATAATCAAAGAATGAAAAATAATGTTCAAAGCAATAACAACATTTCAGGAAGAGTGTTTTCAGCTTGTTTATCTTCATATAAAAATATGGCATGCAAACAATGGTATAAAGCTATTCAAAACATCATTCGATGTAAACTGTGGCAATCGTAATTAATAATCGCGATTACAATTTCAAGGGAATAATCAACAATTATGATTTTTGTCACAATCGTGCAGCCCTAATTCAAGCTTTACTGATATCTGATGAATTATGTTTAAGGCAATGTGTGTAATTTTCAGCTTAATATGCAGAAAGAATGTGCAAGTTGATTTCCTGAAAGAAATAAACACTGCAGCGCTATCAAAACATTGATCTGTTTAAGCGGCCCGACACAGAAACATTGGCTCAACCAACAGTGATGCTATAGTTGCACAGAAATCACTCACTTCACCTTTAAGCGAGGAGCCTGCCAGCAAAAGTGTCGTCCCACACATATCTGTGAATTATGAAATATTGTTTACATAGTCGAGATTTAGAAACTCTCACACTGAAATGACTGCTCAACTACATCCAATATCCTCAAAACTCAGTCATTTGTTTAAATGAAGCCATTTCAAGGTAAATTTGAAATATTGATTCCAAACCAAGGTTTTTGTTATTTAGCTGCAATGCCTTCAAACTATATCCATTACACTCAACATACCCAAATTGGAAATAAAATAACTAAATTTCTCATGTTGCTATGGCAGCAACACAATAGACTTGTTGACAGGGTGGAATCTCATGACCCCATGTGCATTCGGATTAACTGTTTGAATATAAATAATCAGTGTGCACCCACTGTATGCATTTATATATATATGTGTGTGTTTGTGTGCACTTCATTGTAGCATATGCACATGTATCAGGACAATCAATAAACTTTGGAGTTTTCAGAATGCTTTTAACCTGATGAACTGTGTTCGTTAATCACTAAGTCGGCTCCGACCAGTCTGCAAAGATGAGCCCATTTGACATCTTTGTGGCCTGGGCGAGGTAAGACAGTGGACCCAATTTCCTAGCTTTTGGAACATCAAAGGATCAACCCCCGGTTGTGGGCAAGAGACTCAGCGCCAGAGACTGACCAGACAAATTCCACACACACACCCCACACACACACACAGACACACACACATATACAAACATGCCTAGAGATGGTATGCACAGTTATTCTCAAGATATGACTGTGCCAAAGTGTACCCGCTATATTTTAAGTGCATATATGCTTCCTAGTGTTTAGATTTTAGAGTTTAAATGACTGTAGCCATTCTAGTTTCATTCCTATTAATGTAATTTTGTCTGTAAACCATAACTTCTTCTACATGTTTCGTTTATATGTCAAGTCTAGATTCTTTTGAAAGCTGTTCATCTGATTTATTCCATAATGTATGTCACACTGCTGACAAATGCATTGTACTATTTTTAATAGTACTTCGAAGGAAAATGAACACTAATCCAACCTTGTAAATCATGCAAATGAGTTTGCAAGACAAAAACAAAGGGAAAGCTTTCCCGCCAACTTTGCACCCATGTTATTGGCTACCCCACCTCAAGGAGGTGTGTCGGCTTATCTGTCATAAAAGCAAAGACGCACAATTTCTTGTGTGTTCTCTCCCGATTGTCTCACGAGCATCTCGTGCACGTTTTTCCCGGACCTCTCCGGTGACCACGCGCTGCCACCGCGCTCAGCTTCGGGATCGCCATCTTCCAGCGAAACTCACTCTCGTCCTCAGTTCAAACCTTCCCGCTGAACGGAGGAAGCCAACGAACTGCACCAGCGCTAACCTGAAATTCGACACACGCAACCAATGCAAGTATACTGCCGTTTCTCAATCTTAGATGATGAAACTGATTTCCGTGCTGGCTTAGGACTGGTTGTGAGTTTGCTACTTGCCTTCTCTCTTTCCTTCTCTACTTCTATTCTTGTACATAGGTGTGTATTTTCTTGTATATTTAGATGTATAACCTCTGTATTCGTAGTTTGCATATATTAAAACGTTATTCATGCTCGATTGTTCTGTTTGTTCTTTCAGCTGAAAACCCAAGTCACTTTAACGTTTTTCGATCGCTTTATGCTTTAGTTATTTTCATGGCCAGAAAATAACTCTGTTTATAATATTCTGTGAGGGACTTAGTTTGCTGGACAAACGAACAGTTTCTCTAGATAATTATTAAACCAGAACTAATCATATATGTAATTGATTATAATTCGTTGTAATTGATTCACAATATATGTTTAATTCCCCGTTGGGTTGATATATGAATCATAATTTATTCATAACCTTATGAATTATTATATTCATATTTCATCCATAAATTGATTAATAACTGTACGAACCGCTACATTCGTTACATCATGATATAAAGTGGGTTGTAAGTAGCCAACAAAAGCTGGACACAAAAACTCTGGGGTTGAATCTAAATTGCCATCTAATAAACAACACAGTGCTGTGCTTTGACCGAGATATCCCTGAGTGACCAGCAGCATTTGATCTTATAAATAGCAGTTGAATACGCAGTGCTGTGCCTTTTGAGCACATAGCATACTGCTCATGTTGATTAGGCTGTGATTGGTGTGCAGCAGCGTTTTGGCTCCTTTATTCACCATTGCCTCGCAATCATCAAAACTCACCACACGAGCTTTCATCTACACACTCAAAGGCGTCTAGGGGGAGGACACCGACCAATCAAACGCAAACTCCCAGCAGGCACCAGTTCCTTCTCCACAGAAGGGTGAGTAAAGCACCCTGTGTTTTACATTAGAGCAGAAATTCAGACTAAATTATTGCCTGTTTTTGCTTGTATTGTTTGCTTGGTTTAAATTTGGAAACAAAATGGCCAGTCAGATTCAGAAACTTTTACTGAGAAAAACTGTCTTTGGTTTGACCACAGCTGAAGGAGTGATTTGCCCAAAATGAAAATGATTTAATTATTTATATTACCTACCCTCATGTTATTCCAAACTAGTGTTGATAATGTTAACCAAAACTTAATATATAAAAAAAGAATTTTCAGTAATTAAATGAAATGAAATGAAATATTAGGTGGAAAAAAATTAAAACTAAAATACTTACTAAAAAATAAATTAAAGCTAAATAGAAATATTTAGCTTAAAAAAACTAATAAAATTGACGAAAGCACATACATCAAATGACTAAAACTTGAAAATATAAATATACAAATAAAAGCTCATTCAAAATATTAATAAATACTATATAAATAAATACTTTCCAAACCCATATGGTGTTATTTTCTGCATGGAAAAAGAGATGTTTATGCAGCCATTTTACATACAAAGACATTTAAAGGGTTAGTTCACCCAAAAATGAAAAAATGTCATTTATTACTGTACAAAAAGTATTCTTGTCGCTTTATAATATTAAGATAGAACCACTGAACTCACATGAACTGTTTTAAATGTTTTTAGTAGCTTTATAGAGTTTGAATGGCTTTGCTCACTGAGCTATCAGTTTTTATCAACAGTATCTTAATTTGTGTTCTGAAGATGAACGGAGGTCTTACGGGTGCAGAATGAGGGTGATTAATGTGAAATAAATGCTTATACAACTTTCAGGATAATCCCGAAACAGCCATTTTGTAATGTCAGTGTGTCATGCAAAGAACAGAGATAAGTTCATGCTCTCATAGTCTGTCTCAAATTTACTTTATAATCAAACTAACATCATCTGTCGACATGATGACGGTGAATTGTCAGCTTTGTTGTGTTTATTTTGTTATGGAGAGGAATTATATCTACGTCTCTCGCAGCAGCGTGGACGGCGTCGGGATGTTCGTTAACAGTACGCCTATATCACGGTTAAGGTTTTTCCAACTTTGTTTTATTTCAAAGAACGAAAAAGAAATTTGTCATGAATATATCTTGGCCTTGAATCACGTTCAGTCTCTTGTACGTTACGTGTGCACGAGTTCGAGCATGAGCAGTAAGTTCCTGGCTGCAGTTCACTTAACGGCCTACTGGTGTCACTAATAACGAGGGTTTCTGAATTCTACATATAACCCCTTTAATTAAAAAGGCTATTTTTATTTCAGCTCAAGAACATATTTTGATGGTTTATTTTACTGAAAATAAAACCGTTATAGAAAGTAGAGCACCCAAATGGATATGCATGAATATGTCATCTGTTATTCATATATTATATGAAGACAGTTTCTAAAAATGCCCACATGTACACAGAGACACTCATGTGCACAAACCCACTCACATACACTCATGCAGATCTATTTACAGTAGTGGCAGCATTAGAGCTGTGGAGAAAAAAAAAAAGAAGTTCATGAGGATGAAGGTTATAGATGTCAAGACTGCTCGACCCAAACAGACAATTCTGGAAATTGATCGGCATGGCCATAAGCATTTAATGCTGCTGGAAATCAGTGGTTCTCAACTGGTGGTTCGCAGGTCTGTGCTGATGGTCACAGGGGAAAACAATGCTGCATGCAAATAAAAAAATATAGTTGTACATAGCTAAAATGTGATCTCACACTCTGTTATGTTAGTACAAATTAAAAAGCTAAACAAATCAGACATGCGACAGGTTGCGTGACACATTCATCCTCAAAAACCCTGAGCAAAATTGTCAAGGTAAAAGAAAATATAACCTACAGTAGATTACATTTTACGCTTCACTTGCAGTGAGCTGATTTGTCAAAACACGGTGCAATTTATTTGACTTCACTATAATTATTTGCAGAAAACATTTTATACAATCGTGGTTTAAGTTCAGATATTTTATTAATGTATGAATACATCAAACTCATAAATGAATAAAAAATCAAATAAAAAGTTCTCACTGAATTCTCAGCTTTGAAGGCTCCCGAATGAACTTAATTTTCAGTTTGCCTGTATTTTATTTCTTAAAACGTGTCTGCTTTGACATCAAACTGCAGTTTCACTTCGCTCAGAGCCATTTAATCTCCTTTAACACTCCTTTGCTTTGACTCTGAAAGCAACTGAGACCATATTGGCTTAGCCAGTCAAGAATTGTTTACAGTTGTCTGGGAAAACCGGTGAAAGATCACAGCGCCTGGTTTATTACCATAACAAGCCTCAGAGGAAACATTTCCTAAACTTCTGTGAGTTAGTCTGAACTCTTACGTCTCATGTGATCTGATGAAATATGGCCACTCTCAGAACATTCACCCTTTGCATCAGGAAACAATGGTCCTTTTGTTGCCATAGCAACATTTTCTACTTGGTATTCTTGCATCTTACCAGTATAAAGTTGATACTATGTTTCCAACACAGCCTCATAGAGACTATAAAGGACAGCAGGTAGAAGAAATGCATTTGCAAAATGCATTATAATTAGTGCTGTCAAATCGATTAATCATTATTAATCGCATCTAACATAAAAGTTTGTGTGTGTGTATATATTAGGGCTGGGAAGTGATTCAAATTTTAATCTAATTAATTACATGATGTGGTGATTAATTCATTAATTCATTATTTTACATCAAATTTGGCTGAGGAATTATCCTCAAAAGATCATTTGAAGTCATTATTGTGTACAGCATCAAACAGACATTACAAAAATTACATTCAGAAAGAAATATTTTATTTGATTCAACATAGAATTTAATACACAAAATTTTGGACCATGAGGGTGAGTAAATGATGACTGATTTTTTTTTTTTTTTTTTTTTTTTATCAGTGGAAATATAAAAAATTGAAACTGATGTTTTATGAATCATTTTCTTAGAAGTAAATTTACTAAAGGCTACCAAGAAATCTAGGTTACTAAGTAACTATGACAGATGTCAGGGTTCTGTTTGTTTTAGACTCTCTGTTTGTTTTTCCTTTTGTCACATGTTCTCCTTTGTTTCCTGTTTTCCCGCCACTTGTTTGTTCTTATGGTTACCCTCATTTGAGTTCATTTGTCCCAGCTGTGTCTTGTTAATTAGTCTCGTTTAGTCCTTTGATTGCCCTGTATATATTCACTGTGTTCTCCCTCAGTCTTTGTTGGTTCTCTTCAATGTATTATGTTTAGGTTGTGTTTCTTTGTTCTCCTGAGTTTAGTCATTAAAGACATTTATATTGAAGCTCCTTCATCTGCGTGTGTTTCTCACAACTAGCCGCTGACAACAGATCACTTTTATTTCGTTTTTCCCTTTTTATTCAAAATATTTACAAACTTGTTAACTATCATGAACTATAGGCTACAGTTGCATGAAAAAGTATCGGAACCACTTGCATCATCTGTGAATAATTTTAACAAAATAAGAGATCATACAAAATGCATGTTATTTTTTTTTTATTTAGTACTGTCCTGAGTAAGATATTTTACATAAAATATGTTTACATATAGTCCACAAGAAAAAAATAGCTGAATTTATTTAAAATAACCCCGTTCAAAAGTTTACCTAATACTGTGTGTGGTTACCTGGATGATCTACAACTGTTTTTTTTTTGTGATGGTGGTTCATGAGTTTGTCATGTTTGTTCTGAGCAGCTAAACTTAGCTGAGGACAACTGAGGGACTCAAACACAACTATTAAAAAAGGTTCAAACATTCACTGATGCTCCAGAAATAAATACGATGCATTAAGAGGGGAGGGGGGGGGGGGGGGACTTTTGAATTTGAAGATCAAGGTAAATTGTACTTAATTTGTCTTCCGGGAAACATGCAAGTGTCTTCTGTTGCTTCCGAAGTGCAGTACTAAATGAAAAACAAACAAAAGATATTTCAACAAAATTTGGACATCGTCATCCTGTTCAAAAGTTTTCACCCCCCGACTCTTAATGCATTGTGTTTCCTTCTAGAGCATCAGTGAATGTTTGAACCTTTTGTGTTTGAGTCCCTCAGTTGTCCTCGGTGTGAAAAGATGAATCTGAGAATCATAGAGTCACTGCTGGAAAGGGTTAAAATATGCAAAAGATGCTGGAAATCTGAAGAATTTTCGGGATCTGGAGGATTTTTCTGAAGAATATTGGGTAGTAACTGCTCATGACAAACAAGGGACTCATGAACAACCATCACAAAACAGAAAAACAGTCGTAGATCATCCAGGTAACCACACACAGTATTAAGAATCAAGGGTTCACAAACTTTTGAGTGGGTCGTTTTTATAAATTCAACTATTTTTTTCTTGTGGACTATATGTAAACATCTGTTATGTAAAATATCTTACTCAGGACAGTACTAAATAAAAAATAACATGCATTTTGTTTGATCTCTCTTATTTTGTTAAAATGATTCACATTTTCACAGATTCTGCAAGTGGTTCACATACTTTTTCATGCAACTGTATATAGGTGCTGAGCACCCACGGAAAAATTAGATATTCTTCATTCATTTTAAGCAATAAAAAACACTTGCAGCTTTCAGACGTGATGTTCTTTTTATTTTTATAGTTCACTTGAGGCAGTTATTATGGCATTTCTTAATGACACATGTCCAGTGCGCATCAGTGTAATACATTAACGCGAGAGCGCATCGATGTAATCTTGAATTTTGCTGCCCTGCATCATATTCATCATCAGTAAACTGTGTGAATTGTCCAATGACAAATGCAGGTCTGGGGGTGAGGCAAGTGCATTAAATGCATTAAAATTTTTAATTTTTATTTTAGATTATTTCTGCTATAGACATGAACAATCCCTTAAAGGTGCAGTATGTAATAATTTTGTCCGCTAGAGGTCGCTAGAGGCCTATTCAAAACAAAGGCGTAGCTTGATGACGGCAAGTTTGAGTGTGGAATCTTGGGACATGTGGTCTCCACCCATAGACAGTAAAAGAAATGGACACAGCGACCCCATTGGAACTCAATTGAGACAAGTGAAGCCCATTTTTAGCGATTTTTAGCACTTCCGTTTCTGACGCGCAGACTCAAACTAAGCTTGATGACGTCAGCAACCTGTCTGACAGATGTAAATCTTCTAGTAGCTGTGCGTGCAAACGGCCATCGTTAATCTTGCAGAGACGGCGAGCTTGAGCGGGGAGTTCTTTGGCGTGAGTGAGCAGGAGTAAGTATTCTGATTAATTATTTTGTATAGTATTTTAAAATGTAACGCCAGTACGCCATATTAAGTTAATGCATACTATTGCCTGCGAGCTTCTCCTCCTGTCTGTACGGTAATTTCTCTACTGTGCGACAGAGAGTCGAGTGGGTCTGACGCAATCGTTAGCCTATTTTTACAAAAACTGTTTCTACGGGGCCATAATGTAACATAGAAGGTAATGGAGCCCTTTATACATTGTTGTGTATCTTTAGAAATAAATAATGGACAAATAGAGTCTTTAAACGCCTCAGATGTAAAGTTATTCGCTGTCAAAGTGACGCCAAAATGAATGGGAGTCAATGGGATGCTAACGCAAGTGAAGTTCTGCTACAAGATGGCGGCACGCGGCCGACTTCAACTTCCGGTCGACTTCCTTGGGCACTGTCTCCACCTCAACAGACAGTGCAATAGGACTTGGGAAGAAAACATGTTCATGATGCGATTATTAACGTTACTGTAGTATGAAGCAGAGCAGGACCGAGTGTTGTGGGAGCTGAACGAGGCCGCTGGAGCGATTGCGCAACACACGCCTCACGAGCAGCGAGACTTTTATTATGACACAGTCGCCGGCACCGCTTCCGCTTTACCATATGTATCATATGTATTGACAGCACAATTTTTATTGTGAGGTTATGATGTAAAATTATGTTAACTACACTGTAGCTGCTACAGTAACTAACAAAATCTATCCAATACTGGATTTCGTAAGTGTCTGAAAAAGACAATTTTCACATGCCACCATTACATATTGCGTCATGCTATATTGCAATACAATACAGCAAATATAGTTTGACAGTAAATTATCAAATTAATTGATTACTGTTTAGTCAGATGATATGAAAACGATTACCACTTGTTCAACAAATATATACACTCGTGTACATTCAAACACAATAATTGGGCATACATAGCAAACGCGAGTTCAACGATTTGCGCGAGTAGATTACATACAAAGTCAATGCAAAGACGCGATCAGACTATGGATCAGACGCGTCCTCGCACGGGTCTAGAGACGCGATGCCCAGCGTTTGGCGTGTATGCCCCATAATATTAATCGTGTTGATCGTTATAATGGCATACGTTTTCTGTAAAGATACGAATCAAAACAACTCACCTGTCGAGTAAAACACAAGCGAGATCGGCATCTCTTTCTAGGTGAAGTTTGTCGCGAAACTCTCTCCATCTAGAAAATGCAACACCGATATTGATCCTCGCTCTTTCTCTTCTCTTGTCCCAAACTCTTCTTGGGTCGTTTGGTTGGCCCGTACGCTTACGTTTACGGGAGCTGTCCTTGTCGACAGAACCAGCGGCAGATGATAAACAGTAATTATGTTCCATAAATAAGTAACACAATCCACCATAAAACATGCAAGAAGTAAATAAGGAACAGCTTGAAGCAAGCTAGTGATTTGCTGGACGCTAGACACTACTTCCGCATTTGTCCACGACACTGTTGTCATGTGGTTTCTACGTCAGTAAAGGCGGTAACAAAGGGTAACTGACGTCATTGACAGGCGACTGCACTACCCCGTGTCACCTTTCTTTTACTGTCTATGCGTGTCACCATAGACAGTAAAAGAAATGGACACAGCGACCCCATTGGAACTCAATTGAGACAAGTGAAGCCCATTTTTAGCGATTTTTAGCACTTCCGTTTCTGACGCGCAGACTCAAACTAAGCTTGATGACGTCAGCAACCTGTCTGACAGATGTAAATCTTCTAGTAGCTGTGCGTGCAAACTGCCATCGTTAATCTTGCAGAGACGGCGAGCTTGAGCGGGGAGTTCTTTGGCGTGAGTGAGCAGGAGTAAGTATTCTGATTAATTATTTTGTATAGTATTTTAAAATGTAACGCCAGTACGCCATATTAAGTTAATGCATACTATTGCCTGCGAGCTTCTCCTCCTGTCTGTACGGTAATTTCTCTACTGTGCGACAGAGAGTCGAGTGGTTATAACGCAATCGTTAGCCTATTTTTACAAAAACTGTTTCTACGGGGCCATAATGTAACATAGAAGGTAATGGAGCCCTTTATACATTGTCGTGTATCTTTAGAAATAAATAATGGACAAATGGAGTCTTTAAACGCCTCAGATGTAAAGTTATTCACTGTCAAAGTGACGCCAAAATGAATGGGAGTCAATGGGGATGCTAACGCAAGTGAAGTTCTGCTACAAGATGGCGGCACCCGGCCGACTTCAACTTCCGGTCGACTTCCTTGGGCACTGCGTGTCACTAGGCTTGTTTGAGATGAGCAAATTCTGCGCAGAACCGATCACCAGTGATCACCGCGAGATGCATGCCGGTTAGAAATGTGTCCGAGGGTGGGCCGCCTTGCTCTGATGTCATGCCGACGTGTGTCAAAAACCTCTCGCGAGTGCGAGGCGGACGTGTCGGATTCTGCAGTCGAGCGCAGTTGCTCTCCACCGACTGCGCTGACCAAAAGCACGATGGGAAACGACTTGCTGACGACACAGCTTAAAGCTTATTGGTTTAAACAACCGTGATGTATTGATCTGATTTAAAATGTTTGATTTTAAAACTCTAATATCATGTTTTTATGTGTAAAAATAATGTGTGAATATTCCCAAACTCTCTGACACAGTGATCTCTCTATGGGTTATGCGAACGTTGTCATTTATAAAAAAATATATAAAAACATGTCTATAATTAAAGTAAAAATGATTGATACACACATCTTTCGAATGGAAATAAATACTTAAGTACTTTGGGTGTATTGTTCATTATGTTTATTTTC